>NC_044268.1:4847282-5099782 GCF_003957555.1 Calypte anna
TACAGGCTGGGTGGAACACTCAAGACATCCCTGACAAACAGAAAAGTCCTTTTTCACTTTTTTCCCCTAAAAATATTACAACTCTCCTGATTTGGAGTAGGAACCCTTTTTGAAACTCATCACCAAACCAGGCAAGCAGCTTTGCTGCTTTAACCACGGGGTGTTTAAAGGTGATGGGTGAGACCCCCAAAGCTCTGAGCCCCAGCAAAGCCCTCTCCACCTCACCCAAACCCCCAGGGGTGCCCATGGGGCTGAATCCCCCCAAGTTCCCCCTCCACCGGGCAGGGTACAGCAGGAGCTGCAGGAGCAGCCCCCGGGGAAGGGGAAGGGACAGAGACTGGCACCACGCAGAGATGCAGGGCTTAAAAATAACTCCGTGTTCCAGCTGAACCTCCACTGCCGCCCCCGGCAAGGGGTAGGGCAGAGGGAAGGGTGCCAGCAGCACCCAGGAGCTCCCACCTCCAATCTCCCCTCCCATCCCATCCCAGCTGAAGAGCAGGGAAGCAGCAGCAGCAGCCATCCGGGTGCATCCTGGATGCTGGGGGAGGTTGGAGACCCCACAACTTCGCCTGCGTGGTGCCTTCTCCTTTCCTATTTTTCTCAGTTTGCTCTAAATTTCCACACCCCCACCCCTCACTGGTTACACGTTAAAGGTGTCCAGAGAAAAGAAACAAGATAAAAACCCAGCAGGCACCTTCCCGGGTCCCTCCCAGCAGGACAGCCTGGCATCACCCCACTGCACAGCCTCCTCCAGGCTTTGGTACCCAGGGGTGAATCTCCCTGCTCTGACCCCAGCACAAGGGTGTTCCCAACACGGGGACAAAGTCTGACTCTCCAGCTTGAGCTGGGCACACCCATTAATCAATCATAATTAATTAAGTCCCCTCAGAGCTTGCACAGTGATGCTACTAAATATGGTGGGGCAAGGGGGGATTTTTCCCCTTCCAAGCAGGAAACACCTTCTGGCCCTGGACTGGAAGGTCTCACTCCTTTTAAATTTTCACTTTTGCTGCAGCACAGGAGACCCCAGGGGTGACAATTTACCCTCTGTGGCCCAAAGGTGATGGCTCAGCAGTCTGAAACATCCCCAGGCAGCAGCAGAGGCCTCAGTTTCCCCCAGAGGATGGGATGGATGAGATGTTAACACACATCACTCGCTGATGGGGACATCACCTCCACACCTGGAGGAGCAGCTTCTCAGCTTCCCATCTTCAGGTCACACACCCCAGCCAGGAGCCACCAGTGTCACCTGGACAGACAGCTACAGGCAAAGAGGGTGTTCTGGGGACACAGGCAGGTCTGTCCCTTGGGCTTCCAACCCATCGGGGATGGAGTGAGAAAGTCGTGATGGGCAAACAGGACACAGCAACGTCCAGGAGTGGGGAAAGCCACCAGTGTCACCAGTCCTCTTCACCTTCACTGCTCCAAAGTCCTCCCTGCTCCCAAAACGGGGCCATCCACTAAACTCCTCTCCACCCCCTCAGGCAAAAAGAAAAGTGCGTGGAAACATCCAACTGATTACTAATTACCCGAGCTTGCCTTCCCCAGATTTGCTCTGCTAATTAGACTAATCCCCAGGGCTGGGAAATGAGCCGCAGCCACCCGGAGCCAGGGGATCACAAACTTGGATGGATGCTACACCCGTGTCAGACCCCGGTGGAGGGGACAGAGATTCCCGGCGGCTGCTGGTGGGGCCATTGTTAAACGAGACAATAGAAACGCTGCCGAATTTTGTGTTGCTCCTCCAAGCCGAAATCAGGACATCTGCATTGCTCAACTTTTTTTTTTTTTTTTTCAATAATATGAACCAGATGCAAATAATTAATAAATCCGAATTCAAGCTAATGCAGGCAATCTAAATTTAAACCGAGAGTGGATGGCAGCTTTCTGCTTGCTTGGAGGAGGAGGAAGGAGCTCAGGGGGGATTTCCTTGGAGAATTCCTGCCTCCGGGAAGCGGATTGGGGTGGTAGGGAACTCAGGGATGGGGGTTGCAGCCAAGCACCTTGCAAATCCTCGGGGCCGAGAGAAAAAGAAGAAGGGGGAGGGGGGAAAAAGGAAAAATCCGTAGGTTGGGATTTCCAGGGAATTAGGACCAAACTCTTGCTGAATTTGGCACCTTCCCCGCTGCTCCTCTGAAAAATCCCTGCCAGCGTGGAGGGAGAGGACTCTGGAGGGACTGCCAAGTCCCCCCTGCTCCCAGGCATGACCCGAGTGGGTACAAACCCTTACAAACCCATCTCCTCGCAGCCCAGGGACCCCCATCCCGCTTTGCCTGCACGCAGGAAAGTTCCCGGCCGCATTCCCAGCTGGGATTCCTTTTCCCCTCCACCGCTTTTCAACGCATCTCCCTCTCTCTGTACCTTGCCAAACCCTCGGCACCCCCGTTGTGTGCCCAGGAATCAAAAACCCCACCTGGCAGCGAGACAAGAGCCGTGGGTCTGGGTCTGGGTCTGGTTTCAACCCCCTCCCCTCCCTCTTGGAGCCGCAAAGCTTTGAGCCCCTTGTGCCAAAAGCCAAATCCCCCTCCCCCCCGCTCCCAAAGTCCTGGATCTACCAGGGGAATTTCCACCCAGTTCTCCTCTCTTGAGCCTCTACATCAAATCCTGCGTGGGGATTTGCTGTGTGATCTCCCCTCACCCCAAGCCCCAGCGAGGAGACTCCGGGAACTGCCGGGAGTGCCGGGATTTGGATACTCGAGCTGGGTGCTTCCCAGATCCCCCTTTCTGTGGGCTTGCACACGCGTGTGCGTGGACATCGCTGCCTGCCTGCGTGTCAGCACGCGTGTGCCTGGGTGCTCCATCACCGTGGGTGCATTGGCCATGGGTGCCCGGGGGCTGTGAGAGCCCTGTGTCCGTGGGTGCACACCTGTGGGAGCCCCATGTTCGTGGGTGCCCAGTGCCTGTGGGGTGTCCCGCGTGCACGGGACTCCCATATCCGTGGGAGCCCCGTGTCCAGGGGTGTTCCGTGGCAGCGGGTGTTTCATTTCCATCAGTGTGTGTTGATGGGTGCCCCGTGGCCGTGCGAGCCTCGTGTCTGTGGGAGCCCCTCATTCGTGGGTGTCTGGTTACCGGGGGGTGTGTGTCCATGGGTGCCAGGTGTCGCTGGGTACCCCGTGTCGGTGGGTGCCTGATGCCCCCGGGAGCCCCGTGCCCGTGGGTTCCTGCAGTGCATCCCGCACGGTGCCCGGGTTGATGTGAGTGTGCGGCCGGTGCCGTGTCCCCGTCCCCCCGCTTCTCCGGTGCCCTCCCGGGGGTCTCCCCTCCCGCCATCCCCCCCTCACTCACCGGCCGCCTCCGAGCCGTTCGCCTCCCGCCGGGGCCGGGGCCGGTCCCCCGGGCGCAGATCTCCGCCGCCCGGGCCGGGGCCATGGAGCGGGGGGGAAGCAGCGGAACGATCGGGTCCTTCCCGCCCGCTCGCCCTCGCCGGGACGTCTGGGTGCGGGGCGGGGGGGCTGCGGGTTCCGCCCGGCCCCGGGTCCCCGCCCCGGCCCCGCGGGGGGCGGAGCGCGGGGGATGGATGGCGGGGAGGGGGAGATGGGCACACACGCAGACGGAGGGGAAGGGGGGGGGGACTCCCCCTGTGCCCCCCCTTGGGGTGCGGGGCCGGCAGCCGCTTCCCGGCCGTGGGAAAGTTGTGATCGCTTGGCGGGGGGCGAAGGGGATTTTCCTGCCTCCGAGCGGCGGCGTGGGGAAGGGGGGGGGGGGAAACTGCTTCCCCCTGCATCTCTTCTGAGATCCCTTTCTGCCTTTCCCAGCCCCCATCCCACCCACCCACACCACACACACCCCCGGGTGCAGGATGGGATCCCCCACACCCACCAACCCACACTGTGCTCAGAGTTTTGAGTCCCTTTTCCCACCCCCCCGGCGCAGCTCCCCAGGATGCACCCACAGCTCCCGGTTCTCCCGGGTCCCCCCCCTCCCCTCCCAGTGCTCCAGCACGGGGGAGTCGAGGAGTTGGGAGAACGCCATCACCCCCAGGTCACTCCGGCAGCGGAGGAGTTTGATGCCACCCCCATCCCCGGCCATCCCTCCAACCTCCTGCTTTAAGCAGATTCCAGAGGCATTTTCTCCTCCAGGCGGGAGAGAACCCCTGCGAGGAGCCGCTCTGGAGCACAGCACTTTGCTTTGCTTCTTCTCAACTGGCCGAAAAGACACGGACAGACCCAAAGATCCCCATCCCTGCATCCCCATCCCTTCATCTCCACTCCTCCATCCCCATCCCTGGATGTTGAGCCCCACACCCCAATCCCACAGGACACTGAGCAGTGTCCCACTGGTGGCACATCCCGAGAGACTGAACCAACTGGTACCAGTTTCCCCCCAGCCCATTTCCACACCAACACCCCAACACAAAACACTGCTAAAAGTTCTGGAGAAATTCAGCCTGGTTACCCCCCCGAGCCACTGATGGCTTTTAGGCAGAGGCTGTTTTATCAGCCTTTAATTAAAAACGTTCTCAGTTTTCATTCCCTCCCCTCCCCAGAGCCGTGGTGAATCTCAGAGCATCAAACCAGACCCCTGCTCTCCCAGGGAGCCACAAAACACAACTCTGCCACTCCCTGTGTGACATTCCCACCAGCACCCCATGGTCCACAACCAACCACAGAATCCCGTTGCCAGCTCTGGGGCAGAGAGCAGTGCCCAGGAGGAATGTTTTGGGGTAAAGCTCAGAAACAGGATGCAGGATGCCAGGTTCCTCTCCTACCTCACTCAGGGGAACATCACCCAGGGATGGGATGAGCAGAGAAGCACAATCCCCCTTTCTGGGTTTTGCTGTGGAGAGGGGGAGCCTCTCCCCCTGCCAGGCTCAACTAAAGTTTTCGGGAAACTTTGGGGATTCTTGGGTGCTGGGGAAGGGTGAGGGATTACAGCTGGGGAGGGTTCATGGTGCAGCAGGCACTGCAGCAGAGAGATGCTGCCCACATCCCACATCCATCCAGCTGGGGTGACAGGAACCCAGGTTGCTTTTGGCTTTTCCTGCTGTTCCAGTGACACTTTCCAGGTCTTTTGCTTCCACTGAGGACCCTCTGGGCACTCCACCACCCCCAGGAATTAATGCTTTTGAGCAAAATTCCATTTCTCTTCAGAGGCTGTGCCTGTGCCAGGTAGAGTTGGCCAAGCAGGCAGAGGGGGAAGCAGGGAGCTCAGGACTTTCTGCAGCATGGGCAGGGGGGATCTGGCAGCACAGAGCTGGGGAGGGGAGGTGGCAGCTGGCAGAGGGATGTCACAGCCCAGCACTGCCCATCTGGATGCAGAGGCCTCTTCAGAATCAGTTTTCCAATTGCAGGTTGGCCAGTGATGCCCCAGGTGGGTTGATCATCCCGTGGGATGATAAAAGATGTTGGAGGCAGCTGCCTGCAGTTCTCCTGGGGTTAAAAGCTGGACCATGCAGCAGAGAAGGTTCTGCAGAGGAGGAAGGGTTCAGCCTGGCCCTTCCACCCTTCCTGAAACCCCCAGCTCATGGAGGGGGACGTGGATGTTGCCATTCCTGTGTCCTTAGAGTCAGTGGGGTCATCTCTGGAGAATCACCCAGAATCTCAGAATGTCAGGGGAAAGATCTGGAGATCTGGGACCTGTCCAACCCCCCTGCCAGGGCAGGTTCACCCAGAGATGGTCGCACAGGACGGTGTCCAGATGGGTTTGATCTCTCCAGACATTCCACCACCTCTCTGGGCAGCTCTTCCAAGAATCCGAGAGGTAAAGAGGAGAAAAGAACCCACTGGGGACTAAAGTGACAGCAAGGAGAGAAGGAAAGGGGCTCAGGGAGGAGGTTGTGGAGCAGAGCTCATGGCAGGAGGGGAGATGGGCAGGAGCAAAGTCTTGGAGAACTTTTCTGACCCTCTGGGACAGGGTGGGCAGTGGTTGCTCTCACAGACACATCTTGGATGAGGAGAAACAACAAAATACAATATGAGAAAGAATGGATCATAGAATCATAGAACTGGCTGGGGTGGAAGGGACCTCAGAGATCATCAAGTCCAACCCTTGATCCACTCCCCCCGTGGTTCCCAGCCCATGGCACTCAGTGCCACATCCAGGCTCTTTGGAAAGATCTCCAGACACGGAGAATCCACTACTTCCCTGGGCAGCCCATTCCAATGCCTGATCACCCTCTCCAGAAAGAAATTCTTTCTCATCTCCAACCTAAACCTCCCCTGGCACAACTTGAGACCCTGCCCTCTTGTCTTGCTGAGAGTTGCCTGGGAAAAGAGCCCAACCCCCCCCTGGCTCCAACCTCCTTTCAGGGAGTTGGAGAGAGTGATGAGGTCTCCCCTGAGCCTCCTCTTCTCCAGCCTCAACACCCCCAGCTCCCTCAGCCCTTCCTCACAGCAATTCTGCTGGATCCCTTCACCAGCCTGGTTGCCCTCCTTAATGGATGTCACTGCCTGTCCTCAGAGAGGGACAAACTGGATTTGATGGTAACCTGGCACCTCCTTGTGGTTTGGGAGGAGGGAGAGGATCTGAAGCCACCTGGTTTCAAGCTCTGGCCACCCCAGCAAAGCCTCTGCTCTGCTGCCTTGGAGCGTGGTCAGGAGGAACCATGTGGCTGGAGGAAGGAGAAGCAGACAGGGAGTGATCACAGCCAGGATCTGAGATCAGAGAGAAGGAATGTTGTTATGGAGAGGCTGCTGAGGGGATGACTCATGAACATACAGCTGTGGGAGAGGGATTCTGGCACTCCATCCCCAGGCTGCAGAGCCACCCTCTTAGCAGAGAGGGGAGAGGGAACCTCCAGCATCCCTCCCAGCTGGGAGGTGATGGGGAGGGAAAGGCTGCTTGCCAGAGCAGGGTCACAGCCCAGAGAGGACTGAGCAGTGAGCAGGGTTCCTTCTGGCTGAGGGCTCTGCAGGGGTATTTTCTGCTTTGGGCTGGGGTGGGTTGGGTGCTGCTGCCCTGGGGAAGGGAGAATCAAAGCATCAGGGCCAGGGGGCTCAGCTCTGCTCAGTCCTGGGGATGCATGAGGTACCAAGCAGCCATCCCTCCTCCAGTAACGGGGAAACTGAGGCACAGAGCTGGGATGGGATGTATTCCCACCACCAAGTCAGCTGTGGAGGTTAAAAAAACCACCCAACCCTCCTGCTCCCTGCTGCACCCTTGGCCTGTGGACACGTACTCCCCGTGCTCAGAAGAGGCAGAACATTAATTCAGGTATTCACATGTGTTCAGAACATATATTCACAAGGCTGCTGCAGGCAGAAGGGGGGAAAAAAACCATTCCCCCAATCCACTGAAGCCAGGGCAGGCAAGGATGAAGATACAGGCAAGGCACAAGGAGCAGGGGAATAAGCCAGCATCTTCCCAAAGTCCCTTTCAGAGAGATTTTTCCTTTTTTTTTGGTACCATTGGAAACAACCCCAGCACCAGCTTCCCAGTGCCATGGGATAAAAAGCTCCAGGGGCAGCCTGGGAGGTGGCTCTGTCTCAGTGGTAAGTGAAGCAACTGTAAATACAAACAGACTCCTTATTATTCATGTTCTGTAAATGTGGAGTCATTAGCTTGATGTCCCTGGAAAAGTCATTGTCTCCAGCTTTTCAATAAGAACTTGGAAAAGCCTGAAGACTCAAGACCTGGAAATGTCATCCTGCTCCATGCAGAAGAGAACCTGCAGGTTTTCACAGATTAACACAAGTTAACCCCATTTACAACACAAGTGAGTTTTAACGTGGTTCCAAAGCTCTGAGTGAAATCCCTCTTCTCTTTCCGGTGATTTATAATCCCCTTTTTCTGAACTTTTCCTGCAGGGCACATCTCAGACTGTACTGGTGGATGCTGGATATTATTCCCTACCCAGTCATACCCGTGCAGGAGACAAGGTGGGATCTGATTTATGGGCTCTCTCCTCCACTGCCATGTAAAGCAATTCCTCCTTGCCTGAGCAGGCTCCTGGGTCACAGAGTTCTACGTAAAGAATTCCTCCTTCCATCCAAAAAACCCAAAAAGAAACGTTTTCCAGCTGAAGGGAACATTAAGCTGATGACTTCAGGCCAAAACGCAGCTCTGTGGAGTTTTATGCAACTGAAAGTCCACAGCAAGAGACCCAACCCCTGACAGAAACTATTTGGGAAGGCAGCATTGCCTCCTGCATTCCCATTCCTGATGCTCCAGCAGCTGCTCAGGGAGAGGAGGAGGAGGAGGAGAGAGATGCTGCAGGACCAGCAGGAGCCAGGAGCTGCTTGGCCATTTGATTTCCAGCTCCCACCACTCAGAATCAGCACAAACTGGGGGAGGAAATCTGCATCCCAGCTGGCTCTGGCTCTGCCTCCCCCAGACACAAACTTTGTTATGGACAAAGAGGGAGCAAGGTGCTTGCTCCATCATCCACGTCCCCCCCAGCACTGTGGATGGCAGTGCCCTGACTTGAAGCCACCAGAAGAGCTTGGAGGAACTTTTTTTTTTTTGCTCTGGAGTATCTGCATCTGCATCTGACCATCCTTTCATTTTCTTGGTCACCCAAGGAACCAAGATCCAGCCCTTGATAGGAAGAGGGGGTCCATCTAGGAAGGATTATCCCAAAATGCACCAAAAGTCTTGTCCTTCTAGCTCTTTCCTGGATTTCAGAGAGGTCCCCACCTTAAAATGTTTTGGTTTATCATTTCAGTTATATTCTAAATTACTAAGCATTAGTGCTTGCTAATGTTGCAGTAACAAAAATAAAAGCCAGAGTGAAGTGCTTCAGCTGGAGCTGGGATGGGATATTTCACAGAAATTCAATATTCTGAGATTGCCTTTTCATTTCAAAATGAGCCATAACATTTCCAGCTCCACATGGGGGAGGTTAATTGGGATTTTCAACTCTCTCTTGCTTTGCTGGCAGGGGCAGAGCAGGGCTCAGGGCAGGCTGGGCAGGGAAAACCTGCGGGAGAGGTGAGGGATCTTGGTGCCATCCTGCAGGAGAAACCCTGGGATATTGCTGAACCCCTCGATGAGCTCTGAAGGGGAGGACTGGAGCTGGTGGGGAAGAACTTCATGGGGGAAGCAGCATCCTCTGCTCCCTGGCTCTCACCTCAGTCCTGCCCTGCTGGGCTCCAGCATCTTGCTGTGCTTGACCTTCCCAGCAGAGCCCAGGCAGGGATGGGGCAAGGAGAGCAAGGAGAGCAATTAGAGCTAATGGGTGGGAAGTGGCCATGAATAAATCAGCAGCATCTTTTCAGCCATCAGAGCCTGAAACCCTCCTGCAGGGAGGGAGAAGTGGAGGGGATGTGGAGATGAGGGACTTGGACCTGCAGACCCTCACCCTAATGCCCCGGGGTGGGATTTTGGACCTCACCCCCCAGCACTGTGCAGAAAGCCCATCCTAAGAAAAGCCCTGAACAACAAAAAGTGAAGCTTTTCGTTTCTGAAAGCCTCAGGCTGGGCCTGTGTGGGGGTTTCACACCCTCCCTGCCCTTCCCATGCTGCAGAAGATGGGAGGAGGCATCACCAGTTTGAGCCTCCCAGTACCAGACACATCCTTCTACCTCCAACCATCGTCCAGCCCGGGCTGGGTAATCCCAAATCCTTGGTATTAGGCACTTAATCTTGCATTTTATCATGTCTGCTCTTATCGAGGGGTCTGAAATTAAAAGAGAAGCAGGGAAGAGCTGAGATTCCCTGGGTTTGATTGGATACAGAAGGAAGGAAGGAAGGAGGAAAAGGCAGTGGTTTCTTTTTGCTTGGTTTTCCTCAGCCTTTTCCAAACTGCTGAAATTATTCCTGGAGAGGGGAAGAGATGCAGGGGTGGGAGGGGAAAAAAATGCCCCCTCCTAGGGCAGGGGAGGACCTTGAGTTCAGTGTCAGGAGGGAGGGAGCTGAGCAGCTCCATGGAGCTGAGCCAGGGGCTGGGCTGGAGGCCCAGGGACATTATTTTTCCATGATGTAAACGGCAAGGGGGGAGAGGAGACAAGGGGGACACGGACAATTCAGGGGTTTAGTGTCTTTGGTGCCTTCTCCTGTCCTGTGGGAAAGCTGGAGGCATCTCCCTTTGCTCCAGGCTGGTGCTGGGGAAGGTCCTGGTGGAGCTGGGAGGGAGAGGGGATGGATGCTGGGGACTGGAAGGGACAGTGGGTGAACTGGGACAGAGCCAGGGGGGATCTGGGGCAATAGAATGGGGCTCAGGGATCCCCATTCCAAGCACTGTTGTAGCTGGGGTACCCAGGGCAGGTCCCAGCTCTGTTTTGCTGATACCCTGGGGTATAAAAAAAAATCCCAATTCCCATTCCCTCTGCCCAGCTTGCTGCTCATCCTCTGCACATCTCAGTTCTTTGCCCCAGCACAGGATCCCCAGGGCAGGACCCTGCACAGCTGATGCCACCTCCCTGGTCCCCCTCCCCCAAGATCCTACCCATGCCCAAGGGAACTGCACTTGTGTAATTATTGTGTAATTATTATTGGCAGAATGACAAATTTTTGATTGCATTTCCCCATCCCCCCCATGTTTTCTCTAACCTCAGCTGACACATCTGCTAGCAACAGGTACAGACTGGTAATACACTGGGGTTTAGATAAAACCAGGAGGAGCCACAGCTGGTGGGACACAACAAAACCCCCAAAGAGTGAAGCTGTAATTCTGCTTTCCCATATTTACCAGGAAAAAAAAAAAAAAAAGCACCATGCAGGGGTTCCAGCACCCTCAGCTGGGATCACTGCTCCCTGGAAAAGGTCATTGGGAACCACAGTCTGGGATGCTGCTGAATTTCTCTCCTGCCAGCTCCACGCATGGCTGGGAAGAAGATGAATTTTGGAAGAATTAAACACCCAGAAGGAATAACACCCCCTGGCAGCCACTTCACCCAACTCAGATAATGGAACTGACAGCTGGAGCTTAACCAGCCAGAGCAAGAGGGCTCTGGGGACAAAGCAGGACACTTTGGGACCTGAATCTGAGAGGTTTAAAAGGGAGGTTTTTAGGGATTTGGAAACAAGGTGTGAAGGGGAGGTGGGAGCTCTCTGCAGCATCCTCAAGCACACGTGGGACCAGGCTGTGTTAGGAGGGCCCTGCCAGGGATATGTGGGTGATAAAGGACCCAGAAATACAACTTTAGGCCACTGGAATAGCAAACAAACAACAAACAACTCAGCAAGCCCACAACCCCAGACCATCTCCCAGCTAAAGACTGTTAACAAGACTGAAGTCAGTGTTTTTGCAGCAAATGCATTGTCACCAAAAGAAAAACCCCCCAAACACTGATGTGATGGATGAATTCTGCTCTTTCCTCTTTTTTTATCACAAGTTCCCTCTGCTCCCCCTCTCCCAGCCCCCTCAATACCCCCATCCATCAGGAGCTGCTGTCTCTCCAGCTTAGGAATCTCCACCCCAAAGCTCAGCCCTGACTCAGGTCACTCAGAAATGAACAGCAGGATCTGCCTGGGGGTTAAATAAAAATAAGAAATCAAATAAAACCCCCAGGTGTCACAGGGCTGTAGCATCACCTGGCTCAGTCAAATCACCCAATGTGTCTGTGGGATGCAGGGGTCCCTCCAGGTGTGTGACCTCTCAGATGGGGAAAAAAACCAAACCAAAAAACCTGTCCCCTTCTCCAGGTTCCCTTTGTCCCTGTTGGGGAGGTGGCTTAAATCCTCCTGGGATGCAGGGTCAGGTCAGTTCTGAGCATGTTCCCTGCTGCAGCATGGGAGAGGAGTTGCAAGGAGAAGCCAGAAGATGCTCAGAGCTCCTGGCAGCTGAGAGCCCCCAGACACCCATTGATCTCACACCCCTAGATCTGGTGAAACAGAGGAAATCTGGAATTTAGCAGGATCCCCACCCCAGCCTCCTGCAGGGCCCAGGTTGGGTCCCAATGTGCCACCTAAACACAGCCCAAGCAGATGTCCCACTGTTCCCTGCAGGGCAAGAAAGAGGAGCCAGGAGGGTTTCATGTCACAGCATCAACACCCCCAACCCCACCACCCTGCTGGCATCCCGGGCTGGCAGGCTCCAGGGGAAATAATGCCCAGAAATAATCCTTTTCAGCTGAAATCCATCAGGAGGATTCTCAAGCACCCTCAGCTCCATATGGCAACCATTCCCAGGATGGTTGGAACCCCCCACACACACACTCACACTCCCAATCCTGCCCTTCCTTCTGCATCAGCTGCCCCACAGGATAATGGGGATGGGGAAACCCCCCCAAAGAGCCCCTGAGAAGGGGGATGGAGCTGGGGAAGGGTCTGGAGCCCAAGGAGGAGCTGGTGGGATTAATCCTGGAGCAGAGGAGGCTGAGGGGAGACCTTGTGGCTCTCTGCAACCCCCTGAGAGGAGGTTGGAGCCAGGGGGGGTCGGGCTCTGCTCCCAAGGAACAAGGGATGGGACAAGAGGAACTTTGGGCACAACTCAAGTTGTGCCAGGGGAGGTTTAGGTTGGAGCTGGGGAAGAATTTCTGCCTGGAAAGGGTTGTCAGGGCCTGGCCCAGGCTGCCCAGGGCAGGGCTGGAGTCCCCATCATCCCTGGAGGGGTTTCAGAGCCCTGGGGATGTGGGGATGAGGGACATGGGGTGCTGGATGGTACCTTAAAGGTTTTTCCCAACCAGAAGGACCCTGGCAGCCTTTGCCAGCACAGGGCTTGCCACACAACACTCCCAAAGGATGAAAGGATGGTTCAGCCTTTCCATGCTCCATCCCCTTCTTTGGTTCTTGGGGCAGAATATCCCAAAATTGCTTCTCCAAAGGCAGGGAGCAGCCCCCAGCAGCTGGGTTCAGGCTGGGCAGCTGGATGCTGCTGTTTTACAAGCAAAGTCAGAACACTGTTTGCAATTAGAAGAGCCCAACCCTGCCCATGGCAAAGCTCTGCTCCTGCACCTCAGGAAGCTTCAGAGCCCTGGGCTGGAGGGTTTGGGGTTTTTTTTTTGGCACTGGGTGAGTTTTCCCCCTCCTCCCGAAAAGCTGGGAAGGACCTGGCTGTGTCAGAGCAGAGGTGAAGAGGCTGAGATGCCTGGAGAGAAATTCAGGAGGTGAAATAACACCAGTGACCATGTTTTGTTGGCAGTTTTTACCTAGAAAACACCAAGTTTTGAGCAACCCATCCCAGTCCATATGCACCTATATAACATATAGAAATATCCCTAAGCCTGGAGGGTGGCTGCAGCCCAGCAGCATCCCGGGACCATCACAGCACAAAGGCAACAACAAGCATGGAAAATGCTGTCTGTAATCCCTCTGGAGAGGATTAAGCCAGGCTGATTCCAGGAATGAAGATGTTTTATGACCACTGAAAGACAGAACAAGGGAGGAGACAGCAGCAAAAGGACCCAAGGATGGAGAGAGAGAGGGACCAGCCAGAACCCAGAGGGTTTTATGGAAGGAGCCAAAGGGAAAACTTTCATTTATCTCACAGCAAGTTTTCAATTAGGGTGATGGAAAATCCTGGAATAATTCTGGCAGTGCTGTCAATACCCCAGTGAGCTCAGGGCTGTGCTGGGCTCCTCAGTGCCTGTTCCCCTCTGGTCTCTCCTGCTCCCCCCACCCAGATTTCACCTCCCTGGTGCCCCAAACACCTTGTGTGGAAACAAACACACACCATGGGATTCTCACACCATGAGCAGGAGGAGGCAGTGAAGGTCTCCAGGAGCTGTAGCTGATGGAGGAGCCTCTCCAGGCCTCTGGAACTCTCCAGCTTCATAAATCCATCAGTGATATTTTTTCCTGGAGATATTTATGGCTCTTCCAGTGTTGCTTTCCATGTCCCCCTGAATATTGAATGTGCTACGTTTCCCCCAGGACTGTCTGAAGAAGGCAGATTCTTTGCAGGCTTTTCTAGAGCTGCTAAAAGGCACCTCCTTCTCTCCCCTGGTGTGATTTTTATCCCTGTGTTTACCACTGATTCTGGTTTGCAGGCACATTATTAGCTGGAGCCTGGAAGGAGTCAGGCTCAGCTGTTAGGAGGCTGCAGTCAAAAAAGAAAAGCAGAATCTTTGAGGCTCAGCAGAGCTGGGAGGTGGCAGAGCCACCCAGGAGGGGTCCATGAAAGGTCTGAGGAACCCAATCCTTTTATCCCAATCCCCTTGCCAAGGGATATTTGGCTGGAGAGCCCAAGCCAGACACAGAGAGCAAGGAGTAGGAGCTAAAAGCAGGGAGATGTGCAGCCCCAAAGGGATGGTTGGGAATCTCTGCCATGAGGCAGGGACCTTACAGAGCTCCAGTCCCTAAAAGGTGCTTGTGGAGATTATTATTGTTAATTTATGCAGATCCACACTTGCATTAGAACTTAGGAACTAATTAAACAGCAACCAAAGCACAGCCTGGCCTCAGCTCTTGCCCAGAGACCATCTGATGAGCAAAGGTTTTTGACCCCACCTGGGGTAGAAGACTTGGATCCTGTCTCCAAGTGACTGTGTTTCAGTGAAAAACAGGGAAAAAAGGAACCATTTGGGAGAGTAATTCAGTAACCCTGCTAATGGGTGCTGGAGCACTCACACACATGGCTCTAATAGGCAGGGAAATAACTCACACTCTGCTAAGGGCTCAAGTGGGATTTTATGAGTCCTGCTGAAGCTGAGCTCCCCCAGGGTGGGTTTTTTCCATTCTTTTGGCACTACTTCATGATCTCATGTGCCACGATTGATTTTTTCCATCTAGGAGTTTACACAGAGCTGCCTGAGCAGTAGGAAACTTATTGCCCCCCCTGCCCTGCAAGGGAGAAGTTCCCACACTCCCTGCCCTCCAGCACCACCAGAGCCACCCAACCCCTCCAGCTGAGGGGTTCCAAAAGTTAACCAGCACTTGCTGAGCATTGCAAGGAGCTTTTTGAGGTTAATCACCCTCAGAGTCTGTGCAGGCAGGCGGGAGGAAAGAGGAGAAAAATCTCACCCTGTTATTATAATAAACTCCAGCAATAAATACTGCTGAGAGCATCCCCTGCATCCCCAGGGGATTCACCTCGGCTGAGCTCAGCTGTCAGGAAATCAGCTCTCCCAGGAGCTCTGGGGGAAAGGCAGCCTTTCCACACATCCCATCCCAAAACCTGGTGCAGAGGAAGGGGATTAACACATCCCCACAGCTGTTGCTTCCCTCTCCCTCACCCAGCACAGCCCAGACCTTCAGCTGATGCCACTGGAAACAAATCACACTCCTGACAGCCCCCTCCAGATGACATAAATCCTGTCCTATCTTATTCCCCTCCCTCCCTGGCATGCCCAGGGAGAAGGGATGGAAGCAGGCAGTGCTCAGGAGCTGGCTCAGCCTGGAGCTCTTGTCCTCACTTGCCCCCAGCCATGCAATGGATGCTCTGTGCTGCACAGCAGGGTCTGCACCCACCTGGATGCTCCTCTCCTCTCCTCGAAACTGGGCAGGAGCAGCACCACAGCCCCTCAAGGTCTGTTTGGCTTTTGGCCAAGCACAGAGGGTGTGAAGAGGCACCCAAGGCAAAACCCCCTCTGTTATCTGCAGCCTCTTTCTGTCCCAGGAGGTCTTAGCCTGGCAGGATCAACAGAAGACTTTTTTTCCTTTGTCCCTTCTAGAAATTAATCAATTTTACTGATGAAAAAACCCACCACTTTGAAGAGAAGGTTTCCTATTTTAAATCTTGCTTCAGAGGAAGCAGGAGAGGATCTTCACCAGAGGTGTCCTGTGGAAGGGATGCAGCTCTGGCTGAAGATCAAATGGTGCTGCAAGAATTCCCCTTACTGCATCACATCCCCCCCATTTCCACTGCCCAGAAGCACTAAATCCCACAGCCCAAACTCTTCCCATTGCTGAAGCTCATCACAAAACATCAAATCCATCCCATCTGGGCAACAGAAAGCTCCAAGGCAGGAGGTGACCAGCAGCATCTACCAGCAGCTCCATCCTCTCTGGAGCTGGGATCCCCCCATCCCCTGGGGTCACCTAAACACAACCCCTGGAACAAGATTTGACTTCTGCCATGCCCAGGGGCTCCATTTGGGTGGATATTGGGGTTTTTGGGGGATTAGCACTTCATGCTGCCCCTGGTTACCACCATGAGCTCTGCAAAGTGGACAGGGTTAATTCTGTTACTTCTGAGCTCAGCTCTTTGCAGTTAAGGGACAATTCTCTACCCCACCTGAAAGAAGGTTCTTCCAGAAGTCCCAATCCCAGTTTACCAAGGTTTTTTTTGACCTTGTAGTAGATGTAGGAGTTATTTGCAACATCCAGCTGGAAAGGTGGTGGCAACATGAAAGGATTATCCCTGCATCACTCGGGGTGTTTCATGTAATTTGATTGTAAATAGACATGAACAAACACTGGCTCCAGGGCAAGAGAAAAGTATTGTGGGGACAACTCTGTGCAACATTAAAGGAAAAAAAAATAGAGTCTGCTTCCTGCCCTGCTTACACCAAGTCCTCATATACATTTTATGAGAGAAACTGCCTGGATATAAAAAAAAAAAAACAAAACCCGACCAAAATTACTCATTCTGAAACTGGTAACATTGCACAAAACCATGTTTTGATCCAAAGCCAAAACTGCTTTATTTATTTGAAATGTAAATAACTCCTTCATCTACTGCCTGGTTCAAGGGTTGTTCAGGGCAGTTTCCTTCCAAAAGAGTTTCTCAGCACAGAGCTCCAGAAAATCCTGGGGAAGCAGAGAAAGGGGCAAGGAGGACACAGGGACTGTCCTGGCTGATTTATGGGGAGGAGGGTGGGAAAGAGCCCTCCCCATCCCTTGGGACAGCAACCCAAAGCTGGAGACTTGCTGCAGGGATGCTGAGATGAGCAACTCAGCCCATGCCCCCACTCACCCCTCTCTGATGCTCACTTCATCTCCCAGCCCATCCCAACCACCTCTGCCTGCTGAGCATCCCCAGCTGGCGAGCCCCACAGGAGCACCAGGATCCCAGCAGCATCCAGGATCACCCTTTTCCTTCTCCTTTGAGAGCTGTGGCATTCCCACTCCTTTTAGGTCACCCTGCCCTAGCTCCTGCCTGCAGCCTGGTCTCACTCAGCCTGGATGAACTCAGTGCTGCTTCATTCTCATTTTTTTTTTCTGGACTTTCTGGGTACAGGAAGGGTCTGGAGCCCATCCTGGTGGGAGGCTGAGGGCTGCTGCCCAAGAGCATCTTTGGAGGAGCTGGTGGGAAAGCCATGGGTCTGCCTGTGATGTCCCAGGAGGGATGCAGGGTGAGGACGGACCTTTGGGGGAACAGGGATGCTGGTGGGAAGGTGGAGAAAGGAAGGATGGGGGTAAAGAGAAGGGGAAGCCCCTGGGTTCATGTGTGTGCATGGATGAGAAGGAAATTGATTGTTGAGAGTGGCAGAATGGAGGGAGTGCAGGAAGAGGTGGGTGAGGGGGAAGGAGTTTTGTGGGGCAGCAGAGCTGAGCAGGCAGGGAAATCCCACAGGCAGGAGCAGGGAGAGGAAAAACAATCCAGAGAGAAAAACTGAGAAGGTGCTACTGAGCTCTGAGGATTACTTAGGTTAATTCTTTCAGCATGTGGTGCTCTGGCACAGCACAAGAAGGAGAAAGAAAGAAAAAAAAAATTTAAAAATTTAAAAACTCAGCATTTCAGCTGTTGTGTTTCTTCTGGAATGAAAGATGCCTGAAGAGTTTTCCACTGAAACCAAAGAGCAAAACCTTCCCCAGCCATTGACCAGCAGCAGAGACACCCTTGGGAAAAGGAACATTTATTTTCAAGCCTCTTCTCTGAGCAATTTGAGTTCCAGCCATAAGAGAGATGAATTCAAGACGGTGTGAAAACCATGAGAGAGACTCATTGAAGAGTTGTGTGGTCCCAGTCTGTAACACAGACACACCACAGCTTCCCCACCAGGGGTAACAAAGCCCAGAGCAGGAAAATTCATCCAAGTTCTGAGACAGTGAAGGGAGCAGAGGAGTTTGGGCAACCCCAAGCCATGGAACCACCCGAGGTCAGAACATCCTTGGGTGATTTTGGAGTTTTTTGACACTTGGGTAATGTGAGACAACTCAAGCAAAAGGAGCCTGGACAATGCTCTGTGGGTGGAAAAGCTTAAGTTGCTGCTAAACCCACTTTCTAGCCCAAAAAAGAACCCACCACACAGGGGGACCCTGGTGAAACCATGACCTTGGTTTGGAGGCCAAACACAACCCCCTGTGATGGGAGGCAGAGCTCTGGGGTGGGCAGGGGGCTTGCTGGGGGCCATGGACTTGCTCACAAGTCTGCAGCTCATTTCTCAGAGAAGGAGCTGGAAAAATTCCAGCAGCAAATGCATCCGTCTCCAAAAGGGAAAAAGAAAAAATAAATCTTGCTTACATTAACAGTGTCTGGAGGGTGAATAATGTAGAGAGCAGAGAGAGTCCTGGGGCAATTAATAAGCTGAGGCTGAACTTGGTGGCAAGGATGTAAGAAAATATCAGGGGAAGTGACATGCAGAGCCCAGAAATAGTGGAGCAAGTGCATTTTGGGGGGGCAGGACCAGCAGTCCCACTGAGGTCCCCCCAGGGCAGAGCAGGCTCAACCTTGAACCTCTCCAACCACTTTTTTTCTCTCCTGTCCCAGTTCTCTCTCTCTCCTGAGGAGTTTCCCTGCCAGGTTCTGATGAGTCGGATGGAGAGGGCAAAGTCCCCACCTCCATCCACACATCCTTCCTCCCCAGCAGGGCTGGGCTGCCAGGGGCAGCAGGGATGTTTGTCTTTATAATCCCTGCTCCTGGGCTTGAGATGTGACTGAGGGGGGGAAACTGAGGCAGAGACCCTGCCAGGGGTCCCTGAGGGAGCAGGATCCAGCTGGCCCTGTGGACACGTACAAGGAGGCAAAGCAAGCTAACTGAGCCCTGTGAGATGCTGATGAACACCTAATGCAAAAACCCAGGGAAAAATCAGGGTTGAAAAGCTCCTCAAAGGTGGAAGAATGGGCTTGGCTTCTATTGCACCTGATGAGATGCTCAGCAGAGGAAGTTCTGCACAGCTCCTGGGCTGCTCCCTCCCCTGGGGGGGATGTGGGCATCTTCACCAGAACAACCCCACAAAAACCTCTGAGGTTCCCCCTGGGCAAGGGGCACAAGCAGGGAACAGAAGCTGCAGCCAACCCTGAAAGGAACAGCCCAGCCCAGCCCAGCACGAGCTTCTCCTTCCACATGAATTCCCTCAACATTTCCAGGAAAGCTGGGGAGGGATTTTTGAGAGGGGTATGGAGGGATAGAACAAGGGGGGTGGTTTCAAACTGGCAGAGGGGAGATGGAGGTTGGAGATGAGGAAGAAATTCTTTAGGGTGAGGGTGCTGAGCCCCAGGTTCCTCCAGAAGCTGTGGCTGCCCCATCCCTGGCAGTGTCCAAGGTTGGATGGGGCTTGGAGCACCCTGGGCTGGGGGAGGTGTCCCTGCCCATGGCAGGGGTGGCACTGGGGGGGCTTTAAGGTTCCCCCAACCCAAAACATTAACACTGAAGCACTGACTCATCTTGGAAAGCAACCAACTCACACCACCCCCTGCCCAGCTGCCACCACCTCTCCTCATGGCCCTGTCCCACCCCATCTCAGCCCAGCAAGCTCCAGTTGTTAAACTCCAGAACCAAGCAGCCAAGGCCAACAACTCCCATCCCCCCTAACACTGCAGCATCCCCAGTTGTCAAGGCCAAGGATCTCATGCTGGGGGAATGGATACAGCACTGTGGCTCTGCTCAACCCTTCCAGTGAGGATGAGGGAGCAGAGGGTGGGGGGTCACTTGTTTCCTCATGCAGGAGGTGGCAGGAGGCTCCTTTTCCCCATCACTTTTCCCCACCAGCCACATTCCTCCCTTCAGCCAGTTTCCACACCCGGGCTAACAAGAACACAGGAACTGCTCAAAGGGGAGCTCAAAGCTCTGTGCAAACCAGAAAAACCCACACAATCTCCCCACCCTCCCCAAGCACCAGAAGTCCCCTCTCCCTGCTGGGAAAACCAGCTCCCTCCCAGCAAAGAGCAGGAAGAAGGAAAGGTTGGTGCACATACCTCAACCCAGAGCTGGGAATCAGGGAATCCGTGTCCTCCCTGGGCAGAGCAGCTGGAGAGGAGGAGGAGGAGCAGCAGAAGGTCTCTTCTGGAGCTGCAGGCACCTGCTCTGATGGTTTGTGTGTAAATGCCAGGCTGCCAAAAGCTCTGTGCAGCTCCAAGGGTTGGATGAGCTTTGGGACCTTGTGGAGTTGCAGGAGTTTGGGTCCCATGGGCTGAGCAGCTCCAAAGGGCTCCTGGTGGCTGGGAGGTTTGGCTGAAGGGTGATGCAAAGGAGCAAGGAGGGAGGCAGAGTCCTTCTTCCACTCTGCTCTGTCTTCACCTTAAGTCAACCCACGAGTGGGTGTGGGAAGCCCACGTGCAAGGTCCTGAGTGGGAGAGGGGGGGAGCATCCCAAGGAGCAGAGTGAGGGCTGACAACAGAGCAAGTTGAGCATTCAAGCAGGCAAGAAATAAACTACAGGTTTTGCCTGTCAAGGAGAAATATGACTTGGGACAAAAAATTCTGTGTCTGCCTGAGCAGAATAATCTGCAAATCTAATCAGCCATTTGGGTGATTAATGCACCCTGCTCTGGGAGGGTTGCTCCATCAGACAAAAAAAAAAGCAAAAAAACCCCAACCCCTTCCACAGAGAAATTCAGATGTCACAAGTGCAATGCCACAGACAAGCACATGTCCCAGCACAGCCCTGAGGGAATCAACAGAGCAAGTAAAAGCAAAATGTGATGTTACTGAGCATGCAAGCAGCATCCCAGCTGACCAGGACTGGGAATCAGATCCCAGTAACAAAAGCACACAAGCCAGGGGTTTAAATAGAAGCAAAAAAAAACCACCAAAAACCAAAAAACCAACCCTTGAAAGGGAAAAAAACCAAAGGGAAGAAAACCAATGGGAGCAAATGTTTACCCTGATGATGGGATAGTTTAGAAATTCTGGCTGGGCTCCAAGCCTTCAATATTTTTAGTTTCCAAAGGTCCTGGTAATCTCAGCTGCTGAAGTGAATCCATCCCCTCCTGCCCTTGGCTCGCTGAGGTTTTGGCTTCAGCCTCTGAGCTCCTTCTGAAACACCTCTGGGAAGAGCAGGAGGAAAAGTTCCACCAGCTGATTGTGGGGAAGAACCAGCTGAGGGCAATTTGCCCAGGGATTTGCAATTGATCAGCTAATTGCAATTAGAGAAGTAACAAACACCCAGGTGAGTTGATTTACATCGTTATGGGGACATAATACCATGAGGCATTGAGGGAGGAAAAACTGACACAAAGCCCCCAAAATGCTGAGTTTTAGCGTTGATTTACACTAATAACAAATTCTTGTTTTCACTAAACACTCAAACCTGGAAGGTGCTTTAGGAGAGGGCAGAGTCTTAGGACAGGAGGGAACTGGGGGAACCAGGGAGAGCCCCAGCAGCCAAGGCTGATCCTGTCCTTACGTGCACAGCACAAAGAGCTCAAATACCCAGCTTTGCTCAGCCTGACAATGGAGATGAAAAATGAAAATGCTGCCTCCATTTTGATCGCCAGGTTTAGGAGGGGGAAAACAAGGTGACAAACCTCTGCCATGACCAACCCACCCTGGTGACAGCCCTCGAGGGCAGGGAGCCAGCCCAGCATCCCAGCGAGCACTCATCGGGCTCATCCCCAAACCCAGAAAGAATAAGACAGGTTTGAACTTATATTAATTTTATTCACATTTCCAGAAGAAAGCATCAGTGGAGTGCAACGTCATGGCTAGTGTCAAAAAGCTCAAGTATTTGGTTTAAAAGAGGCAAACGTTTCAGAGGCTGAACCGACACCGGGCACACGCTCCCTTCCCCTGCACGTGTTCCCAGTTCCAGTCGGAGGAATTTCCAAACTAAGCTGGCTCATCCCATCATGGAGAGGATGTCAGAAACTCTAAAGCTTTCTGTGCTATAAATCCCCAAGCAGGGCATGAAAGTAGCAGGCAGGAAATCTTCTACAGCTGAACTAGCTTATCCCCGGGGGTGAATGTTGTTGGGTTTTTTTTGCTTTTTGCTTTTTGCTTTGGTTGTGGAGTTTCACTATCAGGGCTGCCCACTGCTTCTCTCCAACTTCCATGTAATTTGTTACCCAGAGCAGAAATTTCCTGCTGCTGGATTACAGGGATGATTGTTGGTGACAGCAGAGAAAAATTCTAACAGGACTCTCGACCAAGGAGAAAAAAAAAATCCGATTGCTTTGGATGTCAGAAACAGGGATGCTACAACCAGGAGTAAAATCCATTTTACTTGAGAAGTGAAACTTCCCAATTGCACTGCCAGCCCGTGGGAAGCTGTCATGGAGCTTCTAAGTGATATATTTATATTTCTAAATGACTTCAGGGTTTAGTTGGGCCACCAGCTGGTTTCTGCTGACAGTGAGCAGCCAACAAAAGCCTCCCCAGACTAGGTGGCATTAACCACTTTCAGCTTTGTTCACCACAGAGCTCCAAGTTTTGGCTTTCTGCTTCAAAGTGCATGTTTCAAATTAGACAACAAGGCATCAGACAATCAAAGGCATCTGCAGACCCCTCACCTTGCTACAAGCCTTGGTCTGGAGTGGGACAAGGCAGAGCTGAGTTTGCACAAGCAGAGTCTGGCAGCAGAAATAAGTCCTGGAGCAAAATGGCATCAGCAGTGAATGAATCCCTAAGTTATGGGGCTAAGAGATGAGCTGGTTTAGTTGGTTTTCTGTCTTGTAAATATTTTGACTGTGTCCAGTGAAGAGCACTGGAAATCTTTTGGCCCTTGTGTTACTGTGGTGTTGCTTGGTTTTTTTTAGAACCCAGCTCTCTTTGGCAAAGGAGTCACTAAGAGATGTGTGCACGTTCTTGCTTGCTCTGCAAAGACAATTATTGGGTTACAAAAAAAGGCACAAGAAGCACATTCCTCCCTTTTCTACCCCTAAAAGGGCTCCTCCTTCCTCCTTGCTGTTAGCACTGCTCTTACTGTCACTGAATCAACTCCAAGAACACATTTTCTTCTTTGATCCAGCTGGCTTGGAAGCCCCTAGGATTAAAGATTTCTCTTCTGTTTGAATAATTTCAGTGACTAGAATCTCATTGCTTGTTTCACCAATTCTCTTCATCCTCTCTCTATATATAGTAAAAGAGATGAAATAATGTTATATTTTGTTTTATTGCTGGAGGCAATCTGCTGTCCCCAAACTCAGTTTCCCAGAGGAAGGAGATAAAACAGAAAACCTGGCAGGAACTGCTTGCTAGAAACAAGAGGAAGGTGAAACTGCACTCCCCCCACCTGGCTGGGTGTCACAGAGGGGGAAACTGGAGCAAAGAAGGGCTCAGGGTGATTTAGCAGTGGAGAGGCAGAAAGAAAATACAGTCCAGCTACAGATCCTCTGCTCCAGTTGTCAGGAAACAATTTTGCTTTGCCTGGAAGGCAAGTTGTGTCAGAGTTCAGGACATGCCACTTACAATTCAAGTCTTCACACTGATGTCAGATGCACAGAGGGGGAGATAAAGGAATGTGACTCTTTGGTGAATATCCCAGTAATCATACCAAGAATGGATTTTTATAAATTAAATCCCTAACCTGTCTCATCCTTAACACTGCATTGAATTCCTGACTGATATTTCATGTTTCAGCTAGGAAATATCCCACCACCACCATGTCTTCTCTGTGGAAGGCTTCAGCTCCTTAACATCTTATACAAAAATAGAAAGTATGGATAGAAATTGCTCTAAATATTAATCCAGGACTGAATGCCTTCAGCAGTGTGGATTCTGCTATTTACAGTTTTAAGAAACTCACTACTTCAGGCAAGTGGCAAAGACTTTCTCAGCAGCTGAAAGGTGGGACAAAGGACATGGAGTGATTAGGGAAGGAAGAGACCCAAGTGTGTTCTTGTGTCACAGTCAAGGAGAGCATGTTCAGTCTCAGTTCCTGATGGCTCTTGGAGATGCTGCAGGGCTGGGGAGTGTGGAAACAACACTGGTGACAAGGACACCAAGCACAGGAGGTGTCTCCAGATGGGTCACACCTCATCATGCAATGCCCTGAGAAATTCATGCAGCCCTGGGCTGAGGCTGATGCCCATCCTGCCCTCAGCAACATCATGGTCTCACACTCACAGTGCTCAGAGGGGTTTGTGCACAGAGGACTCAGCCTGGAAAGTTGGGATGAAAACATCTCCCCAGCTGAGATGGGCAGAGCTCAGCTCCAGAACAACCAAACACCTGACAGGGAGGGTGGCCAGAGGATGGCTCAGGAGCTGGCAGGATAGCAGGCACAAAGGGGAACACTGGGCAGAGCCACACAGGGCTCACCACTTCTCCCAAGGTTTCCATGGGAGCACAGTCCCATGGCCATGTCCATAAAGCTGTGTCCTCTCTGCCTGTCAGCACTGACCAAAACCCACCTGGAGGCTGGAGAGGCTTAAGCACTGAGCACTTGGGAGTTTCAGCTGCTCCAAAGTAAAACCAAATTGTTTCTTGGCAATCTGGTTACACCTGGACACACTTACTGGGCACTGCTGGGGTCCCAGCTCCTGCACTGAGCACGCAGCTGACAGTGGAGAGGACAAGAAGGAATCCACCCAACTCCCAAGTGCTCTTAACTGTGTCATCATGCTCTAAGTTGGTCCTGGGGCAGAGGAGCAGTTGCACAAAAGCACTGACAGGAGAATTCCAGCTGGAATATTTGTTTCCTGTGGGAGATATCTTTATGAGGGGATCTCTGCCTACCCAGAGCCTCTCTACACAGGGCTTGCTGCTTGCTCTCTGGTGACACCAAGAACATTTTGGTCTTTAGCAGAAACCATGCAAGTCATCACTGCTGGAAACCCTTTGCCCATGCACCTTTCTGCTGTGGTGTGAGCATCCTGCTGACCAAGGGTATTAGAACAAGTAGGATCAGGAAAAGACACTGGATTTTAAGAAGCACTCCTGAAAAGTTCAGCTCTTGAGTCACAGCACTGAAGGATAGAGGCAAGTTGCTCAGTTTTTCTACATACTGAACTTATTAAACATGCTGGTGTTAATTCAGTCTCTCTCAGGCACCATCCCTGGACACAGGCATTTTACTCATTGCTTTCTTCTTGTTCTTGCAGCTCCACCAATGTGACCCTGGATTCCCCTTATAACTGGAGGTTTCTTCTCTATCTCAAAAAGAGATTGATATATCAAAACCAAATTCAATTACAAAATATAATAATATCCTCTTCTTGGAAGTGAAGCTGCCCCATATTCCAGACTGTGGCAGGATTTTTATGTCCACAAAATATTTTTACCCAGTCCTACTTAAAATACATCTGAGTCCCAACCTAACAGTGTGGCATGTTGGTAATGCTCACAAGTGAAGATCCATTCCCCATCAGGTCCTCAGGGGCTCTGCTGAAGGCTCCTCTTAGTTGTCTTCTGCAGACTTCAACATGAGAATGGCATTGTAGATCTTCAGGGCAGGACCCAGCTTGATACTGAGGATTTTAACAATGTCACTCTGGTTCAGGAGCAGGAAGGCCTCACCATCTATCTGCTGGAAGTTGGAAAAACAACATAAAATAAAGATTAGCATCAGTAGAGAGGCAGGTTTCTTACTCCTGGTCATTCAATGAAATAAAAGATTGAAGCCTGAGGAATGAAAGTGCAACCAAAGCTCTGAAAACTCAAACTTCAATTGTTCTGAAAAGCCAAAAATAGTAAAAAATGCTATGGCTTATTCACAACCCGTGGTCAAGAATGAGAGCAGGAAATCCAGTAACTGTGAGTCTTCAGGAGGCAGCTATCCAAGAATTAATATATTACACTGATCTGACACAATTAGAAATACAAAATCACCATTTCCTAGTGCATTCATTCCAGTCTGCCACTGCACAGACTCTGACTCCTGTTAAGCAGGGTAAAATTTAAAGCCAAATACCCTTCTACCCCTTTTTTAAATTTTATTTTTGTCTGGACTGCTCTGCTCTAAACCCTACAGATGAGAAAACTTCCTGGGAGGTGGAAGATCTGTCTGCTCCCACAAGTATGTGCAACACCCACAGACCCAAACTCAGTTTAAAGCTGTTGGGAAATCATTTTCAGTGCCCCTGAATGGGTTTGCTTAGCACATGGTAAAAAAGCTCATGTGCTACATAAAGCAAGGCAGAGTAAAGACATGTAATCTGCCTGGACTTAGAGCCACTCTCCCCTAATCCATCAGCAAGGAGATATTTGATTGGATTCAAAGTAAGCAAGTGAAAACCACACTACCTGGTGAAAGTACAGGATGCTTTAGGTAGCAGTGAGTGAAACTGTAAGATTATTTTAAGAGGTTAAAAGTTTAGCTGGGTTTACAAGAACACCCACAGTGTTCTTGTAAGTATATATAACTAAAATAGAATTAAATTTTATATATATAAAGATGATATATATTTATATATATAAAGATATAATTAAAAGAAATCCCAAAAGCTGCAGGAAGGAAGCCAAAGATTAATGGACACAGACAAACAGTATCTGTCTCCCTCAGTTATCCCCTTGAAGTCCATTTACA
Source organism: Calypte anna (assembly GCF_003957555.1). Lineage (NCBI taxonomy): Eukaryota > Metazoa > Chordata > Aves > Apodiformes > Trochilidae > Calypte > Calypte anna. The sequence continues at coordinate 4,873,610 of NC_044268.1, forward strand.
GGGACTGACAGCATCTCCTCCTCTCACTTGATGCTCACCAGTGCAGCAGACAGCACAGGACACTCAACTCATCCAAAACAACAAATTCTTCTGTTTCTGTAGTCTGCCTAACTACAACTTTTTGTGGATGGCAATGACTGGTGGAAGAGGACACAGTGAATAAACTTGGGCAAGCACACAATTAAAGCAAAGAACTGGGAGACAGGAGATCTGGTTTCCCCTTCTCTAACCACAGAAGAGACTGTGAGGAAGTTATTTAACCTCCCAGTGAGCACACTGGAAAAGACAGCAGTGCTCCCAGTCCCCAGATGGCCACACAATGTCCCCAAATCTTATTTGCAAGCTGCCTAGAGTCTACACTACTGCAATGAACATGGTAAAAATAGCTTGAAACAAATGGAGTGCTGATTAAATTAAATAATACAGAGTCAAGAGTAGCAGAGAACTGCTAGAAAACAGTCCTGTGTTTCAAAATGCTTTTGAGTCCAGTATCATTACCATGCTCCATTTCCACTGCATTGCCTCCAAGATGCTTATTTTAAACAGACCTTCCCTGAACTGGACCCAGAATCAAGCCCAGTATCAGTGCTTTATTATGATTTCCTTTGTTCAATCTTATTCAGATGGTTTTTAGAATTCCCTGCACAATTTGTTCTCTTTGTTCCTAATGTAAGCAGCAACTTCTCCCTCTCCCCCCCCACCCCCAGCCAAGAGAAGTCTGCAAGGGATTTATTTATCCTAAAGGGTGAGCACTCCCAGGACTGATTCCAGCTTAGGGACAGGGTGAGGGGAGCTCAGCAATCCCCTCACTCACACCTGAATTCTGGCCAAAGCCAAACTTGCTGAAAGGGTTTTAATTTCAAACTGATTTCAGCACAAGGCTGAAAACCCACCCAAGCCCCTCTCCTCTGGCACAGGAATCATATTTTTTGAGGCTGCAGATGGTAAGGTATTAAAATAGAAACCTGGCTATCTGCTCTCTGGCCCAGGAAGCAGTCACTGTGTTCAGGACTTGTTTCAATTATGCACAGGAAAAATAAACCACATTGTGAATGGTTGGATTCATGAGAAGATTTCTTTGTAACAGCTCACCTAACAAACTCTCACCACCACTGACTACATCTGCACTAGAATTTGGGATGAACCTTTTGCACTTAGCTATACTGAAATTAATGAGACTATTATTGTTATTATTATATTTTATTATTTTACTATTTTATTATTATTGATATTTCTATTATTCCCACCATACTCAGTTAAACAGTATTCCACTAGCTTGCTGCATTGTGAACAGGACCTCCATTTCTTTGCTTTTTTATTTTGCATGTGTTCATGACTTTTAAAACAAGGGGCTACAAAACACAGCCACAAATCCCACCAAATGCACTGCAGCCTGCTCCATCCTGAGAGGAAAGCAGCTCTGGGGAGCTGTCATCTATTAAAAACCTGTCCTTTACAGCTGCTACAACATGGAAGGTTTCTCCTTGCTCAGACAAGATGCAGCCCCTTCCCTCACCATCTCACCCCCCAGCAGTAAATGTGATGACAGAAGGGGAGGAATCTCTGGGTATATTTCTCAGGGGCTCCTCAGGAATCTCCAAGTCCAACCTGCAATGAAACTGGGAGCTGAAGCACTGGACAGAACCCAGGGGTCTGGGATCCATGTGCTCAGAACCAGGGGGGCCATGCCCCATGCTGCCTCTGGGTTCTCTGGGTTCTCAGAACCAGGGAGCTGAGTCCAGCCCAGCTCAGGCAGCACTGTCAGGACACAGGGCAGGAGGAGATGCTCTGATCTCCTCAACCACTGCTTGTTCCAGGAATAGGTTCCATTCCTGCTCTCCCCACAGCCAGAGGGGAAAGCAGCAATTCCTGGGAAACCCTACAACTTGTAGCCTCCCCATGAGCAGCAGGCATCTGTGCTTGTTAGAGGGAGCAGATGAGATCCTCACTGCACCATTCCAACAGGACATCTTCCTAAGGATGCCAAACCCACTGCACAACAGTCCAAGACAGGATGTTAAGCATAAGCTCAGTGATTGGAACTGCAGGGGAAATCTAAAGCAGAATGCAATTAGCCATGCAGGAATTCAGCTCCATGCTGGAGCTGCCTCCTAAATGCCACAGGCTGTGTGCTGACAAAGGCTGAGCACAGACTGGGATCTCTGCACTGTAACTCCAGAGTAAGGGGCTAAAAAAACCCTTTGCTGGCACAGCACAGGATTTGGGTAGACTCAACTTACCTCATCCCTGAAAACAGAAGCTTGTTCTTTGCAACCAGGTAAACGCTGGATAAAGCTCACCACCTGGAAGGAGAAAAAGAGAAAGACAGACAATTAAAGTGGGATTTCACCAAGCCAAACAGTCTCATTTCTGTATGAGAGTTCTATATGCAAGAATTTATAACTCTTTAATACTTAGAGCTCTCCTGAGAATGAAGGGTATTTATGAAAACCATTACAGGACTGTTGGTGCAACACCCCTACAAGGTGTGTGCTGGCTACTTTCTGTATTGCCTTTTGACCATTTGCCTTCCTGTGCAAGTCCACTTCCTCCATTGCTTAAAAGTCTCTTTATAAAATATCAACAATACTTTTAGAGATGAACAGCCCTACATGGCTAGACTATTTTAAATCCACCCACAACTTCACTTTCTCCACGGTACTGCTGGAAAGTAAAACCAGAAAGAAAAAAAGGATCTGGAGTTTGCCAGGATGACATCCAAAATAAACCATCCAAGTGAGTACTGCTGGTTTACCAACAAACAGAGGGCAGAAGAGCTGGGATGGAAAGGAGTTTGGGTTTTACTGAATGTGAGGTGGGTGCACAGGATCCATGGAACCAGCAGGATTAAACGAGCAGAAGTTAATCTAACAATTAGGGAAAACCTTTCCAAGCAGGAAATCTGTTACCATTTGGAATAATCTTCCCAGAGACATGCAAGCAGCCCTTGGATGCCATTATATAATAGCAAATAGCAGGAGGAGCAGTCCTGAAGGCAGCAGAGGATGACTTAATGTGTATTGTCTTCTCCAGCTGTAGCTTCACTGCTTCACAGAAGATTTGTATATCAGGGCATAATCAGATTGAACATCTGATGCTAATTGGCTGCTCCCTTGCAGGACCAGCTCAGTTTCATGAGGTGCATGCACTGGAGTCATTACAGATGTGACATTTCTTCCATACACAGACAGTTAGGAGGGGTCACGTCAAACACGAGCTCTCCTTTAACTCAGGGTTGTCAGATTCTCCCCCAGATGGTGTCACTGCCTCTCCAGCTGATCCCACCACTTGACAAGGATTTATTCCCTTCCCCCAGTTCCTCTGACCAGGCAGGCAGGGAGCTGTCAGAAGCCCATTTTGGGTGAACAGCCCTGATTCCTCTTGTTTCTGTTATGCAATCTGAAAGTAGAGCACCCCCCTCCTCTTTCACCCTCATCTTCTGCCAGCAGGGACAGCTCCATTTTAAAGGGGAACCCCTAAAATCCACATCTCCATCAGGCAGTGATCCCAGATTTTCTTCTGCCCAAGTGCAAACTCCTCTTACAAAACAAGTACCAAAATACTTCCCCTTTTAATCCCCCCTCCTCACAATTAAAAGCACTAATGAAAATCCTTCTGCAAGGTCTGGTACTATCCAGAATTCAAGAGACAGTTGGAGCCCTGGGGACAAAACCTAAGTGCCCTGTAGTGTCCATGGTACTGAGAGGCTGGCAGAAATCTTCAGGGAATGATCTGAGCTTGTCTTGCTCCTGTGCACAACTCCTGCTGGTTATTGTCACAGACACTGAGTGACAGACCCTTGATCTGCCCCAGAAGTCATCTGTAGGGACACTGAACCACAGGAGTGGCCTTTTATCCCAACAGGAGCCCTGGGGTTTACCAGGAATGGAGAGAAGGGAGGGAAGGAGGATACATGGGGAGAATACAGCAGAGAAGGTCCCCAGGAGAAGTCCCCAAACCAAGGTGTGGCAGTTGAGGGACAAAGAGGCTTTGGTGCACAAAGCCAAAAAACCAGTAACACCATGGGACAGAAGAAGCCAAGACAGCCTCAAACAGTGGCAGTGAAGCCCTGAATCAAGGGAAAGGGGGAGACCAGAGGGTGCAAGGTAAGGTTGGAAAAGCTGCTGGAGAGGTGAGGAGCACAGTGGGATCAGACAGACCTGGGCTCTTCCTGGTGACCAGCAAGTCACCACCTCAGTGCTCACAGATCTGCTGCAAGTGTCTTATGCTATGACTGCATACCAACAAAAGGAAGGAGGTTGAAAAAAGAACTTTATGTAGTTCTGAGAACTCCTCAGAAACTCCACACAGCCCGTGTGGAAGGTGCTGATGCCACCCCAGCTGTGTGTGATACCCTGAAGTCAGCACAGTTCTGGAACACCTTGCTGGCAGAGTTGGAAAGAGCCACAGCAGAACAGACAAACCCTGGTGAGAGTCTGCAGGGAGGAGCTGGCTTCACCCAGGATTTAGTAACCCACAAGCAATTAGCACCAGGACAGCCCCCCCACAAGGTATTAGCATCTGATGGAGGATTAACTAATGAACGATCCAACTTGAGCACATATTGATGTTCTTCTCTGATTCAAAATCCTCCACTAGCTGTGCTCTGAAAACATGGCAAGATGCTTCCAATAAATTAACAAAGCTGCATCCAAGTAACTACTCTTGTTGACTGCTCAGTGCTAGCAAGAGTTTTTTGCTTCCCTAAACACTGCTGCTGCTCTGCCAGTTCAGCTGCTCTCAACCCAGAATTAAAGCAACATTTTTTTTTCCTTAATGTGGGTTTTATAAATTAAAACCAGTTCTCTGGTCTGAAACCAAAGGAGAATTTACAGCCCCATTGCTCTTGTGTCACAACAGCAGAATGGCCTCCTTTGTGCTGCAGAGTTCAAAGCACAACTCAAAAGGCAAATGTTTGCCCTGTAGGAAGACATGAGGAGCCCCAATGCCAACAGATTAAATCTACCTTGGACTCACCAAAACACAGAAACTTCTGCTGCTTTCATCTTCCAGACCTGCAGCTACATTTCCCTGCACATGCTGACCCTGCAAGAGCTCATGCAGAGGCCAAACTGATTCCTGTGGGAACTGCTGATGAACATAATTTGCAAAACCAGATCCACTTTACTGAAATTCAAGACAAAACCTGTAATGACTGTAGCCAGCCTGTTGTGGGGCTGCAACTGATCTTTCTAATGTGCCATTCATGCTCCTGCTGGCAGCTGGAACTTCATCAGTTGTTTCAGGCTGCAGCACAGAGGAGTTGAGAGTATTCCAGGTTTTGAATATACCCAGAGAGTCCTGCATTCCTGTCCTGTGGTTCCTGCTTACATTTATCCCTTATCAGGCTAATACCCCAGTTAAATTTACCTAGCAGTTGCTTTAAAGGTCAACTGCAAAGGACAAATTTTATTTGGCTTGCATCCTGACTCTGTTTTTCTATGAACACGCCTCCACGTTTTATCCAAAAGAAAGAGATTTTGATTTTCATGTCAGAGGATTATCTGCTTCTGCTTTTATTGATTTTCTAAAAGATCTGTTGGAAAAATCATTGGAAGGCCTCTCAAAAGAAAGATATGAACAGCAAATCTGTCAGAGATATTTTTTCCTCCTTGCTATGAAACTAATTCAAACACATTTTCATTACCAAAAAACACAAAACCAAACCCACAAACCCAAAACACCCCCAAGAAAAAGGACCAAGTTTTAAACCAGCCACACTAGTTGCTCTATTCCCTTCACAACTGCTGTGGTTCCTGTGATACTGCAATCCCAGCAGTCTCTCTCCAGCATGAAGAGGAAAGTCAAGACTGGATTTATCTAACCAAAGAGGCACTCAGGGAAAATGCAATTTCTAAAAGTCTCTAAAAATCCTCAATGCATCATGAAGAAGGGCACCTTCTTCCTGCTTTGCAGATTACCTATGTCCTTGGAAGCACAACATTACAGCACATTTCTCTTGAATTAAATGGCATGCCATTAAGTGCCAGGATCCAAACTGTCACCACTTCCCAAGTGGAGATACAAATATTATTTATGCCCAAGGCACTGAGGCAAAAACTAACTAGTCAGCACACCAAAAGAGAGCAGCTTTTTCACATGCCACCTAATTGCAGAAGACATCTCAAGAGCCAGGAGTACAGAGACACATCCCCAGCTGCACAGCTCCCTCTGTCAGAAATCAGGTCAGGCTGTGGGCAGTTTTGTTCCAGGGGAATCAGGCAGGGAGATGCAGGAGGAGTGGGCATGCAGAGTGCAGACTGGAATTATCTGCAATGTAAAAGTGAATCAGCAGCGAAGTCACAGGAGAGGGGGAGGGAGATCAGAGAGAAAAGGAATCTGCTGTCAGATTGCTGTTTCAGGCCTGAGGACTACAAGATCAAGGGGTAAATAAAGAAAAAGGGAGAGAATCCTGTTCAGGGAAAGGAGCCTTGGCTATCAGAGGGTTAACAGGGATCCTTCCCCTTGGTTATATTCTAGGGTATAACTTCTAGCTGAGTCAGCTGTGGCATATGCAGAGCAAAGAGAAAAGCCTTGCCTAGGAAAGGGAAGAAAAGAAAGATGTCTCCAATTTGCAGTCCAGGAGAGGAGGGCTCTGGCATTCCTGCCCCCTAAGAGAGCAGAAGAGGGAACTCACCTCTTCCACACTCCATTTGGCCACATGTTTGGCTGTCAGGCCTGAGACCTCGGGCAGGAGCTTACAGTGCTGCTCCCAGCAGAGGTGGAGGCGGTGGCTCGGGTTGGAGGCCAGGGAAGGCATGAAGATGGACTGGTGGAGAGCTTGCTGGAGATCCAACTCAGAGTCTGCAAAAGGAAACGAGACAAGTCAGCTTCAAGCAGGAGCATTTACAAGAGAGCAGGAGGAAGGGTCACACTCTGGCAGGAAAAGCAAAGCAGGGTGAGCAGAGAGCCCCGTGTGGCATCCTGAGCTCTCAGGGTGTTCATTCCACCCTCCCAAGGAGGAGAAAGAAAAGAGAAGATTGCCAGGCTGGAGGCTTTATCAGTAGCTTCCTCCTTGGAAAATGATGTCATGCTGCTAACAGAGGAGATGTTTGCAGCGTTTTATTGACAAGGTGGAGGAGTTCTGGTAACAGCATCTTCAGCTGGAAAGTGATGGCATGGTTCCAGCAGACAGCTGGAGTAAAGAGCACCAAGCCTGCCAGCACAGGTGACTCCCAGGCCAGGAGCCCTGCAGGTTACCTCCAGACATCAACTCCCTCCTCATGTGTCAAGTGACAGAAGCTTTCAAAATCAAGGCAAAAAGAAAAAAAAAAAAAAAAAAAAAAAAAAAAAAAAAAAAAAAAGAAAAAACCTCAACATAAAAAAACAGAAGGAAGAAATCACCCCTCCCTAATGAGATCACTCGAGCAGTGCAGAGTCATGGTCCTAGAGGGATGTGCCTGTTACACAACAGGAAGCAAAGCAGAGGATGGAAACAAGATGGGAAACATTTCTCTGGTTGACAGCAGTTAACCTGTGCTGTCCCCTCACCCCCAACCCTGCCAGGCTCTGTGCAGGGTGTGCAGGGTGCCATCCTGTGACACACATACAAAATTCCTGGCTTATTCCTGCCTTTGGGAAGGCTGGGAATGCTGCTGGCCTCTGCTGGGTCTGCTCAGTGTCAGGGCTGGTAGCAGGATGGTATGTAAGGATCTGTGGGGTGTGCCAGTGGTTCCATGTAAAGCAGAAAGGGAAACAGTACTACAAAGAAAAAGCAAATTTTCATGATCAAAGTGAAAAGCAGCACTGGAGGTAAAGCCTGATCTAGTGAAAGGTCATTCCCCTGTCCCCAGCTGTGTCACCTCACCTCCTCTCCACCTTCCTAAAAGAGGTGTCTATTTCATACAATGAGACCAAAAAGGGAGGACTTAAAAAAATGAAGCCTGAGTAAGAACTGCTCAGCTCAGGAGCTGATGCTCCTGGTGACAGCAGGGCAGAGGACACAGCTCCTGGGGGGGCTGTCACCTCCTCCTCACCTGCCTCCCCTCCTCCCCACCTCCCTGCCACAGGAGATCCTACTCATGCTCCAGGATTTATGTACTGCCACATCCTTGCTGGGTGGGCTCTGTGACAGTTTCCTTTTCTTCACTAAGCCCAAATCCTCAGGGCTATGTGTCCAAACCACAAGCTAAACAAGTTGGTTTCCCTTTGAGAAGGAAGCAGGTTCTAACAGTTGAAATACAGATGGGATGGAAGCTCTGGATAACAGTGAAATTCCAGGTCAATGGATTATTGCAGAATAATCCATGGATTTCCATCATTCTCTTTAAGGTGAATGCAAAAGCAGAGCAGGCAGCTTCCCCTGCCAGCTGCAACTGCAGCTCAGAGCTGGCAGACTCCTCCAGCTCTGACTGCAGAAGTCAGCACTAGGTAAAAATTAAAAAATAAAGCTAGGCACCTGTCCCAGTTTGTGCCTGCTTAGCTATTTTTGATTGGAGACTTATTACCATGTTAAATCCTCCTAAAAGCCTGGTCAGCTCAGTTCTCTGAAACAGCTTTTTATAGTAAATCTGGAAGTTAAGCATATGGTTTGCTAAAGTGATATCAGAAAGCTTCTCTTAAAACTTAACCTGTCATGTACCAGAAAAAAAAAAAAAAAAAAAAGGCATTGCTTTTCTGCTTCTCCTTTTTTGTTTGTTTGGGGTTTTTTTTTGTTTTCTTTTTCATTCTTAGGAGAACCTAAAAGTCACCACCCAAAATGATTCACATTATGTTTCTGAATACCCTGTGAGGTCTAGAGAAAGAAGCTGATGGAAATTAAACTATCTGCCAGGTTTTGAGCTGGCTCTGTCAGGAGAAAAGTCATTGACTGGGGAACAAACACCCCTTGCCACTTCAGAGGAGAAGGCAGTGGTACAAGAGATGGTGCAAGCTTGTCTTCTCAGTTAATAAACACCAGGCTTCACTCTACAAAGTATTAAATCCTTCACTTCTAAGTAATTTTACCTTTCCTCCTCACTTTAAAGGAAGAAAGATGACTACTACTATCCCATCCAGCATGTGCTTTCTCTTGTGGAAAAATGCAAAACCAGAAGTTTTAAATGCTCCTTGTGACTTTGCTACATTGCACATCTATGCACAGACACAGAAAAAGAAATCAAGTTCAACCAACCTTTCCCATTGCTTTCTTGCTTCACCATCTGGAACTTGATGTAGGCACGAGAGCACCCAAGCCTGAAAGCATCAATTACAAATCTGCTCAGAAGATACACAAACTGGTATCATTCCTTCTCTGGACAGAGATTAATGGGACTTTTAGGAACCAAAAAACTTCTTCCTCTTAAAATAAGCACCAGCACTGCTCCCTCCCTCCAAGCTAAGAGCTGTGCTATTAAATTCATGGCTAGAACTCAGATGTGAGTTTACTGCAGGAAAGAGGGCCCAAAATAGCAGGAGGAAGGGAGGAGATTGACCATGTCATCCTAAAACCCTGTGCTGCAACTCTCCCATCAAATGGGGCTGTTCTAAGTTAGGATTTACATCTGGGTTTTTTTGTTTGTTTTTTTTTTTCAGATGTAGCAGCAGCATCAAGAAACACAACTGTTAATTCATGGAACCAGAGCAGAGAAATCTTATTTACTTCTTCCTTTTGGCTTTGATGTCTGCAGAGGAATCCTCTTCTACCCATTCTCTCTCCTGGTTGTTTTCAGACTGTTCTGACAGACTGTGAACACTGCTCTGACAGGACTTTTCACTGTCCTGTGCAGATTTTCTGGAAAGACAGAGAAATGATAGTTAGCTAAACTAACATCTCCTGTTCCCTATTCCTGCAGGAGAGCAAAACTGGCTGCTCCTTACAAGTGAGAGCAGCAACTACCACCTAGTGGTAGCAGCTTTCCTCTCCCTCACCATCATTACTGGCACAGTACAAAATGTTTTTTTTTTTTTTTCCTCCTCTGCACAGATTGAGGGAGATTATGAGAAATAAATCAGTCCTGTGGACTGAGGCTCTGATCCCAGCAGCTACCAGGAAGCCACTGAAGCATGTGTTATGGTGAAATCAAGAGATTTCAGATCTTTTCTCTGGATACCTCTGGGTAACATTTAAAGAGTCTCCATCAATGGGTTTGATGCATAAACTGAGCTACATGGTCACCCAGGGACTGGATTTGCACACTGAACTCAAACCTCCTCCTATCAGGAAATTAAATGCTTAGAAGAACAGAAAATATGACAATTTGGGAATGTCATTTATTCTGGGAAAATCCCCAAACTCCTGAGAGAGCCTCATGGTAACAGTGCCATTGACATGCCATCAATTCTGATTGTTAAATCTAGGAAATGGAGACACTGTGCATTTCTGGGATGGGAGGAGGAAAAACTTTGTCTCTATATGCCAGGGAGGAGAGAGAAGTATTCCTTTTTTCCCCAGCCAAATATATTTTGAATGAGTTATAAACCTAAGGAAATAAATTAAATTTAAAATGTATATAAGCCTTCACATACACCAAAGACCAAATTATTGCTGGAGTTTGCCCCTGTGAGACTGGATTTGTAAAGGTGACAACAGTAAAAGCCTTCATGTCCAGGTCTGACCCATGACATATTTTAACCACCTCCTGCAGTCCAAGAACTAATACACACTTTGCTTCAATGATCCTCAATTCCAAGGTTTTCATGTAAGAAAATAAAATACCTGGAGGAACTCAACTTGTTTACCAAGTGGTACACACAGAGTCATTACCAGTGTAATGCAGCCAGGTCTGGGGTGGGTTGCAGTTACAGTTTAATAGTGCAAAATAACCTTGCTTGACAGTTTTAGGACAGGAAACCAAGGAGATGAATACATACTAAATTGAAACAGCAGGGAAAAAAATTTATGGAGACAGAATGCAATTTCCTTTGTTGGAATGTGACCAGTGCAGCAGGATTAAGGAATCAAGAAACCTATTAAAGTACATGAGGGTATAAAAGTGCACTGTTCTGTGTTAAGAGTGTCTGGGGCATGGGTCAATATTACAGACAGAGAAACTCAGTGCTCTGCTACTTCTCTGCTAATTCCTCTGTTTTTCAGCCTTGTAAAATGGTTTGGCTCAGTACTTGCTCAAGAAAAAGGTTCAGCTCACCTGGATTGTGGAGAGTCCTCCTGAGAAGACTCTCCTGCTCCCAAGAGAAATGGGGCAGGAGCCTCCAGCCTCTTGGCTTTCTGGATGTTATTGCCAGGGGAAGGTCTCTCCCCACTCAGACGATCCTGTAACAAGTTTTCTCTGTTAAGGTTCACATCAGAATATGGGCAGCCAACCAACCTGTGTCAAAGAGAAAAAGAAAAAAGAGAGATGGTGATGCATGTTGTTAAGTCATGCCTCAGGCAGACATGTCCATCACAACCCCAGAAAAAGTGAGGCAGAAGACACACAGGGAGATGTCATTCCCCACTTGAGGTGCAGGAAAGCAGAGGACTACAGGGCAGGATTAGAAACCAAAATGATGTTTGTAGTCAGCTCAGAGAACAAGACAGCTCTTCCTCTGAAACTCACCTGTCTGAACAATGTTTAATGAAACAGGGGAGTCCTGCAGCTTTCACTCTGAAAAACTCCAAACCCTTACCACACTGTATACTACTAGATCCTCAGACCTCCCACCTGGGCTTGTTTTCTTGCTGTTTAAAATAGTTTGATCAAGAACACATAAGAAATCAAAAGGCAGAGCACAAAACCTGAGCAAGCTTTTCTCACTCATGCTTAACTAAACTGCTCGCACTCTCTCCCTCTTTAACTGCCTCCTTGAATGCTTTACTGGGGTATATTATTTTATTTTTTAAAAATCCTTCATTAATGCTGGATTGTAGAACTTGGAGTGAATTGATCTACGTTGGATTTCACTGCTCTCAACAGGATTTATGGTGAGATGGCTCATTCAGACACAAGAGGGAGCTGCAGTTGCAGTTATAACTCCGGAATAAACAGCCCAGGACATTTCAGTGCAGGGCAGGAGCTTCTTGCTGCCTGGTGATTAAGGACTGGGAGGTTATGGACAGCACTCTGACTCCTCCAGGCAGAACCCTTATCAGAAGGACACAGATACATACGTGTGATGTGTTCCATAGCGTGGGCCCCTGACGTGACCAATCCCATGGCAGCCAGGAGTAGGACAGGCTTGGCCCACTGCTCCCACTCCATCACCTGCACCTGGTAAAATAATAATTTTTAAAAGTTAAATAGATTTGTTTCAGCAGAGCAGGCTGCACTTAGCCAAATTATTCAAGATTCCAATGTCAGGTACTGTACCTAGAGGGACTTGGAGAGCATGTCCAGTTTTGGCACACCAGCCCACAGGATGCACATCAGGGCTGTCTGCATCCACCCAGAAATCATAATTCTGGTCCCAGCCATCAAAATGGATCTAAAAGAAGCAAAGAGTCTCAGTGAGAGATGCAGTTCAGGACATGACTCAGCTTTTATTTTAATTTGACCCTTTGTTTCACCTTGCTCAGCTTGGAGCTGATTCATTCCATCTTTGATTCAAGTGCAATTGTCCTCTGAGCTCAGAGTAAATGTTTGTCTCCCTGAACCCTGCACCTCTGCTTTACAAAACAACCAGATTTTAGTGACATGTTCAAATCACAGGGTCTGCAAGAAAGGACATGGGGTGCTCCAGCACACTCTACACTCACAGATTAAATCTGTGACAACACAATTGCTTATTTAATTATTTGGCTTTCTGAAGATCTCAAACACCAACAATTTTGCTGAGTTTTGGAGTGAAAGGGCTAGAATTGCTGGATGAGGAGACAAGTAATAGCTAGCTGAGATCCAGGTCAGGTAAACAGAGAGGAAGGGTCACTGCAGCTTAAAGACTACTGGGTTGTCTGTGCTGCAAAGTTGCAAGTAAATGTATGAACTGTATATTGACTTTGTTTGCAATCACAGTGATGAGGCTGAGAATCAAATGGCTGATGGAAAGTGAAGTTTCCCCCTGCCCACAAAACCACCCTTTGGGAAGGAGACCTGTGCCTGAGGAGCCTCCACCACTGCAGCCTCTGCTTTACCTGGCTGCTACTTCATCTCTCAGAAGCCAAAGCACACCAGATTTGTTCTGACAATTGAAAAGAGTGAGTTAAAATGCACTGATGTAGCAAATCTGTACTGGAGAATGAAGCTGCTCCCTACACGTGCCAGAGTTTGCTTTGGGTTTTCCTTTAAGTATGCCAGGAAAACACTATTTTCAGGTAGCTTCCCAGCAGCAGAACATTTAGTGCTGCCTGCACTCAAACCCCTCACACAGCAGCTGCTAGGAGATGGGAAATGATGCTGTCAAACGGTATTTCAAAACAGTTACATTAAAACAGGAGCTAACAATACCAGCCAATTGTATGGGATTTCAACAGGACAAAACAGAAACACTTCCCAGTTGTGCAGCTCTGCAGGCTTGATCATCTGCACCCTGTTTGTTTGCTGCTCCTCATACCAAATGGATGCTTTTTCTCTGCTGCCAATCAACTTTTCTCCTCACTACAAGGGCTCTGCACTTTGAAGCAAGGTCATACCTTAATGCGATGGTCGTCTTTGTCAACAATTGTTGCCACTCTTATCAAGATGGGATTTCTTCTGTCCACAGCCTCTAACTTCATATTAACTTGGAATCCGTGAGCAGGACGCTGTAAGAGAGGGTTGGTTGTCAGCAGAATGCTAACAGCTCCGGGTGTGCAGAGCTGGCCACCACCTGCTCTGAATAAAATGTCCTCAAGTTTTCATCTGCCATTCAAATGCCTTTGGAGCTCTGGCCCCTGGTGGCACATGGCAGACTGCTTCAAATCAGAATCTCCTTGAGGATGAAGCTGTCTATCAGCAGCCCAAAACTCCTGGAAAGGAAGCCTGAGCTTTCCCCATGCAGGGGAGTATTTCACAGCAGGGCAAGAAGCACTTCCCTACCATAAAATACCAGCACAACACCCAGAGTCTGCAGCCTGACAGAACTCCCCAACACAGCAGAGATGATCTCATGTCTGACAAGGACAGTGGCAATCCCACCACTGTCTTACACCTGACAGACATCACCTCCTGATGCCTCTCTTCCCTACACTATCCAGGACATTCTTCTTGGCATCTGGATACTGCAGACACCTTCATTAAGCAGGTTCCCACCTACTGCTAATGACATCAACTTCATCTGCTTGTTATCAGTGGCTGCTGAGAAGTGCAGGGCTGGGACCTTGGAGCATCTTCAGGCACTGGAGTTTCCCACCTGTAGTTGCTGAGCTTCCCATCCCCTCTAAACCCAGCAGTCAAACAACCTTGTGAAAACTCCAGTCTGTCCTCTGCCCCTACGTGTGCCCTTAGCAAGCAGCCACAGATGTAAACCTCAAAGTAAAGCAGTGTTTCCTAATTTTCTCCATTTATCTTTAAATAACCCATGGCAAATTCCTTCTCTGACCTCCTCAGCTGGGGGTTATGGAGCACTGGATACTCATTCAAAACACATCCTTCTTCTGCACACAAAGGTCAGGATTTTAGCAAGAGATGATGAGTCATGTCTTTGAAGAAGATCAGGATAATGAAAAGATGATTATAATCACCCTTCCCTCCAGTAGCTGGGGGTGAGTCCACTCCTGAGCTAAGGGGATTACAGACTCCAAGCTTCAAGTTTCTCTTTGGCCTCTTCACCTGGACTCACATTTATCCACAGGCTTTCAGCCACATGACACACCAGGAGGAAGATAAATATAAACTGCTTTTAGTTTTAGAGCATCTTATTGAACCAACCAACCTTGTCCTTCTTCCTTGAGGAAGGATCCTGAGTGCTAGAGCACTAAATCCTGTCCAGAAGATGTGTAGGGCTATCTGTTTATGTCTTGCTGAAGGGTTGCTGCATTTTTGGCAATAGCTTATGAATGTTTTTGAATTGACAGGCTAAGACAATGGGCTGAAATAGCAATGCTGACAAGCAGGCTATCTTCTGCATTTTGGGGTGGAGAAGAAGGCAGAAAAGCAGACATAAGATGAGCTATTTGTGCTGATGATCAATGTCTCCAGGCTATGCAAGATAAAACTGTTAAAAACTAATTCAGTGAGAAATGTCTCTTTTGGCTCTCAACCCATATATTTATGTACTGATTTCCTGTAATTGCTAGCTGGAATAATACTAATAATACTAATAAAAAAAAAAAATCAATACCTGTGCCATGTATTTGCACTTCAGATCAACCAAGCCAGAAAAATAAGGAGGTTTGATCTTGAAAGAGTTCTATTAACTCTTGATATATCAAATGCCTTTTTTTTTTTTTCTGTCTCATTTTTGAAACAGTCTTGGATGCTGATTTGTATTCTGGAGTTTCATGAGAGCCAGAATTGGCTCTTCTATTCTCTGAAAGCCAGATGCCTGAAGGAGCAAAACAATGGCTGCAGAGATGTATGTAAGCCAGGAGAAGAGGCAGACAAGCCAGTTGCATTCCCCCTTGGAATGACACTTCATTTTGGAAGAGTCCAGAACAGGGAGATCTGAGTGCTGAGAAGGCTCCCTGTTCTGAGCAAGGCTCTGCTCTCTTTGTGTGACATTTCTCAACACATTTTATACTCTAAAACTCTGTGGAAAGAATGCTGCAGTGACAGATTACTGAGGACCTCAGACTGGGAGTTTGAAGTCATGCCTCATTACTTCTTTTTGTAAATGAAGAGTTGTTTATTGATCCAAAGTATTTGTCCCCATAAAGCTACTTCTATTGTTCCTCTGCTGTGCAGAAGACCAACTGCTGCATTCTTTCCCTCTTGTTTCTGAAGGTTTCCATTTTCCAGCACTGTTGGGATTTGATGAGGTCAGAAATGAGCTGAGCCCACACTGGGGACAAACGTGTCCAGCTGAGAAGTCTCATTTGCTGTCCTGCACCTTGACTCTGAGGAGCTTCAGATGTTCCCATGATCAAAGGTGCTGCCTGCCCAGCTCTGGGAAACCTCAGTCCAAGGGATGTTTTGGCATTCAACTGTGCTCAGTGCTGGTAAGGCCACAGCTTGAGTCCTGTGTCCAGTTCTGGGCCCCTCAGCTCAGAAGGAGATTGAGGTGCTGGAGCAGGTCCAAAGGAGGCAACTGGGCTGGTGAAGGGATCCAGCAGAGATCCTGTGAGGAAGGGCTGAGGGAGCTGGGGGTGTTGAGGCTGGAGAAGAGGAGGCTCAGGGGAGACCTCATCACTCTCTACAACTCCCTGAAAGGAGGTTGGAGCCAGGAGGGGGTTGGGCTCTTTTCCCAGGCAACTCTCAGCAAGACAAGAGGGCAGGGTCTCAAGTTGTGCCAGGGGAGGTTTAGGTTGGAGATGAGAAAGAATTTCTTTCTGGAGAGGGTGATCAGGCATTGGAATGGGCTGCCCAGGGAAGTAGTGGATTCTCCGTGTCTGGAGATCTTTCCAAAGAGCCTGGATGTGGCACTGAGTGCCATGGGCTGGGAACTGCAGCAGGAGTGGATCAAGGGTTGGACTTGATGATCTCTGAGGTCCTTTCCAACCCAGCCAATTCTATGATTCTGATTCTATAATTCTGGTTGTGACCTTCCAGTTCTCTGAAGAGGCCAAATCAGCCTCTTCCCATTCCCTGTCATCCACCTTGTGACCTACAACACTTGGATGGATCCCTGCTGAAATCCAGCAGTTATCCAATGTGTCTGGTTGGATTTCTACCTCCCTTATCTGAGGCCTCCCTGATTGCTTTTCCCAAAGAGCTTACCAACAAATTATACAGGAGGGCAGCAGGTATTTGCCTGCAAGGCTAACTTCATCAAAAGGAACCAAGACAACAGTCACAGTGGTGTAGAAAAGATTTTGAACACACTGCAAAGTTTAGCAAGGTGAGGCAGCAGTGCAGAAGAAGGAGGAAAATGGAGGAAAAAAAATCAACTTTCAAGTGTGAGGCAGTTTTTATGTAGCTGTTTTAAAGGCTTTTGGCTTGTTTCTGCTCAGTCAGCTTCCAGATAAATGTTCTGAACTCCAATGTAAGAATCAAAAGCTTGTGCTCCCAAGGTTGAGGGAACCATCTGCAGATTTAGTCTGCAGGATGATCTTACTCCATCTAGGAGTCTGGCAGAGATGCTCCATCATCTCTCAGTACACTTGTTTCTGTGGAGGGCACAGCTGGCTCCTCCCTAGAAGCCCCAGGATCTATATTAGAACATTGACAGGAACTTCTCATTCCACTTCAGTTCCAGCCTCACCAACCAGGGGATGAAGGATTTGCACAACTGCAAGGTAAAAATATTTCAGAGTTTTTAAAACTTCATGCAGAGGAGACACCTGAGGGAGGAACTGTACACTTCTTATCCCCCCAAACACATGCCCACACATCTTGAGGAGCAAATCAGCTCTTTCTCCTCAACATGCCCTTTCTTGAGGCCCTTCACACATTCCTCTGACAGCTCCAATTATCTGTGTGGCCTGAAGGCTCTTCCCTTAAATTGCTAATGGAGCAGCTGAAGGTGTCTAGTTAAAAATCCTTGCCTAAGATAGTTTTTCATGGCAGTAAAAAACCCAATAAATCTTGTAGTTTGCTGTGTGTTTGGCTTTAGCAGCAACGAGAGATTGTCTTAAAGCAAAAAAAAATAACAACCAAAAACCAGTTTTACCCTCCTGGCACTGACATGGTGAACCACCATTAAAAAAAGCACCAGGCAAATGTCAGCAGTGTCCCCTACCCTCCTGATTTAGGACAATCAAAGGGATTCACCAACCAGTTTGAAAGCTCTTGCTGGTGCTGCCTGGGAATTAGTTTCTTCCAAGTATTTCCCCCATGAGAAGGCTTTGGAATCCTTGTATCCTGAAAAAAACACACAATTAAGATTAAAGAAAGAAAAACCCACATTTATTGCTACAAACAACAGAAAAATAGCTTTGTAACACATGGCTATTATGTTAATTTAGCACTTCACAAGTGCTGGTGCTGGGAAGTGGTCTGTTAATTCATACACAGCACTCAGAGCAAAGGCAGCAGCACAAAATGTTTCCCTAAGCTTCCACACAGGGCTTTAACCCTGACCTGAAACCCCCAAAGAGTTCATTTCTGTACAGCTTAATCAACACTGCTTCTCCAGAAAAAAACCTGCCAATTAAGAGCTAATAAGAGGATTCTGTGATGTGCAATGGCACTGCTATATTAATTTTCTGTTTTATTAACTATTCTATGTGTGAGTGCCTGCAAGGTTGTAAAAACTTCTTGTCTCCTGCTACTCCTAGCTGTGAAATCTCTCAGGCTGGAGATAAAGGCTTCATTGCCCACCTGGCTGTGCTGCTCTATCAACAACCAGATGTCTCTCCTGTTTAAGAAACTGCTACATTTAAGAAACTACTCCACCTTTTTCCCCTTTCCTATTACAGTACATTTTAGCCTCAGCATTGTTTCCTTTGGGCAGGGGGCAAGTCTGCAAATTGCTGCACATAAATCTCCCAGCAGAGAAATCAGAACTGTCTGGAGATTCTGCTGGGGGCACAAGCAGGGATGGTGTGAGGAGGGGAGCTGCACAGTCCAGAAGCAGGAACAGATGTGGTGTTGCTGCACAGAATTTACAACCCCTTTTGCATCTGCAGCAGAGGCACAGAGGCTCATTCCTCCATGCAGAGGGATCTGGTAGTGTCACCCACTCCACTGAGCTTGACACACAGTAATTACAGAAATTCTTGCTCCAGGGCTGTCGATCCAGCAAAGAGCAGACATGATTTTTTTATTTTTTGTTGTTTTTAAGGTGAATGAGGCCTTCCAGGGCCTGAAAACAACATCGATCTTCCTGTGAGTTCTGTCCTTTTTCATCTGCCAACATTCTCTTCATTTACTGAATTCCAGTGCAGCAGGAAGAGATGTGGCCTCAGTTATTCCTTCATTTCCAGAAATCCCACTTCATCATCTATGAAATCATGACACTGATTCACAGAATCATTCTGGTTGGAAAAGACCTTAAAAATCAAGTCTAACCATTAACCCAGCACTACTTAATTCCTCTTTCTTCTAGCTAAACTTAAAGGAAATGCTGCAAATACTTCGAAGTTGTTTCCCTCTGAAAACCAATTTAATTACAAATTACCAAACCCCATCCCCTTTTTTTAAAAGGACCATGAAACAAAACATAACTGCAGAAAGTCTGGATGTTGGTCAGTCAGTAGAGAAAAGAGTACTGAATGGAACCTGGAACTTGCAAATATGTTGTTCTGAGGAAAAGAGAGCTCACAGTTTTTTTGACTGAGTCAGGAAATGTCTCACTTTTGACATACCAGGTGGTGTTGTCAGTGGGGTTCCAGTTTCTTGGCAGTAGCCAACAGGACGAATATATGGGCTGCTTGCTTCACACCTGAATCAAAGAGGGAAAATTGGCTCCAGTCAGTTTGAAAGCAAAAAGAAAAGCAGGATTTCAAATGCTGCCTCACAGGCCTGTGCTGGGTTAGCAGATGCTTTCAGTGGGTGTGATCATGGTGTAAAAGACAAGCGTTGGGATTTCTAACCTCAAGTTTTTGAGGCATTCAAGCTGCCCACAAATATAGGGAAATATAAAGGAGAATGTCTGGTGCTTCAATAAAATGACAAAAAACACCCTTCCACGTGGTCCACACCAACCACAGTTCAGCCTGGACACAGAGCATTCAAGCTAAAATGCAAAGGAAGCAAAGAAATAAAAAACAACCCCTCATGCCCAACTGAAACACCACTGCTGTGGAGGAAGGGAACATTACTTTTAAGGTCTTTGCCAAGAACTGCACATTCTCCATTAATTCCAGCTGAAACCTAGGGGGTGTTTGCCTGGTTCCCACTTTTATTGCACATTTACATCTCCTGAGTCCCTGCAGAAGGCAATGAGCCAATTTGAGACAGTCCCTTTTGTCACATCTGCTCTGAGGAAGGGACCAAAGCAGTCTTTTAGATCTAGGAAAAACCCTTTGTGTTTGCAGCTCTACTTTGAAGCTTCATCTGCTTGTGTTGCCCATGAAACATTTCAAATTCCAAACAAAACGTGGCAGGAAAACAAAGCATCCCAGGCTAAAATGGTAAAGGAACAAGATCTAAGGTCTTGCAAATGGAAACACTGGTGCACGAGGTATTTATGGCAAAGAAAAAGAAAAGACCAACCTGCCATCAAACAGTGTCTATTCTGAAAAAAAACCCAAACACAAACAAAAGGAGCTGGGGGGAGAGAACACACAAAATCAGTGTTGAGCCTGTGCCTTGTGTTGCTTCCACAGACAAATTCAAAGAAAGTTACTCCATCGTGTAGGTTGGAAAACACAAGAGGGAAAACGTTTCCCTGACTATTACTCCACCTGACCCCAGCATGAGGGCAGGGGCTGAAGATTCTCAGGATGCAGAACAACTGCAGTGCAGGTCAGGACTTTAGAGCTGAAATGTTGGCAACAATTTTTATTCTTAAAGGGCTCTAGCCAAACCCTGCAAATGGAAAAGATTTGTACTGCTTTCAGTCCTGCCTGCTTCCAAAAGTAAGGTTTCAGAGAGATGCCAACAGCCACTAGTAACCCTGGAGGAGAGGATATTACTTACTCCAGGTGGAGTAACTCTTTAGCTCTGCAGAGGAACAGATAACCTGAGCATTTCCTGAGCTGACCCAGCTCAGTCAGCTGCATTACCTCAATCCCTTCTGACCTCAGATGTCCCACAGGCTGTTCAAGCCACCCTCAACTTTTTCACACTGAGCCACTGAGGAGAAATTAACAACAGGAGAAACTCCTGGACAATCAGCATGTTGTAGAAACCCAAAGTCTTTACTCACATACTTGAAAACTGAGTTGAGATCCCAAAGTCAGTGATGACATTTAAAATACTCACTAATCACCCTTAGTGGAAGAGCAAAAGAAACCACAGTGTACTTGCAGATGTATAGTAGGAAGAGAATCTCCTTACCAGTAGTCATAACTCTCATCCCAGTTATCAAAATGGATCAGCAGGCGGTTGTCCACCATGTCTGTGATGGTTGCAACACACATCAGTGAGGGATTCTTCTTGTCCACTGCCTCTAGTTTCATCCCCAGTCGAAAGCCAGAGGGTGTGAGAGGCTGAGGAACAGAACATCAGGAAAAGGGAATCAGCCACATTCTAGGTCAGGCTATTTGGATTGCCAGGAAGCTGAACAGGAGCCAGCAGTGTGCCCAGGTAGCCAAGAAGGCCAATGGCATCCTGGCTGGCTCAGGAACAGCGTGGCCAGCAGGTCCAGGGAAGGGATTCTGCCCCTGTACTCAGCCCTGGTGAGGCCACAGCTTGAGTCCTGTGTCCAGTTCTGGGCCCCTCAGCTCAGGAAGGAGATTGAGGTGCTGGAGCAGGTCCAGAGAAGAGCAAGGAGGCTGTGAAGGGATCCAGCAGAATTCCTGTGAGGAAGGGCTGAGGGAGATGGGGGTGTTGAGGCTGGAGAAGAGGAGGCTCAGGGGAGACCTCATCACTCTCTCCAACTCCCTGAAAGGAGGTTGGAGCCAGGGGGGGATTGGGCTCTTTTCCCAGGCAACTCTCAGCAAGACAAGAGGGCAGGGTCTCAAGTTGTGCCAGGGGAGGTTTAGGTTGGAGATGAGAAAGAATTTCTTTCTGGAGAGGGTGATCAGGCATTGGAATGGGCTGCCCAGGGAAGTAGTGGATTCTCCATGTCTGGAGATCTTTCCAAAGAGCCTGGATGTGGCACTGAGTGCCATGGGCTGGGAACTGCAGCAGGAGTGGATCAAGGGTTGGACCTGAGGATCTCTGAGGTCCCTTCCAACCCAGCCCATTCTAGGATTCCATGATTTAAATTCTCCTTATGGACCCATTTGATGCTGGTTCTAACCCCAAAAGCTCAAACCAAACCATAGTTTACCAGCAAAAGGACTACAGACAAGATTTCACAGAATCACAGAATGGTTTGGGTTGGAAGGGACCTTAAAGCTCATCCAGTTCCAACCTCCCTGCATGGGCAGGGACACCTCCCACTAGATCAGGTTGCACCAGGCTCCATCCAACCTGGCCTTCAATGCTTTCAGGGATGGGGCATCAACAACCTCCCAAACACAACCTTTTCCATGATCCTACTCCTCTCATGGCGAAGAAAAAGGAAGAAAAATTTCCCTGTGTTCTGGCAAGGATTGTTACTATTTCTTAGAAAAGAGCTGCTGGAGCTTGAGTCTCCAGGTACACAACAACAGAGACACAGAGGCTCAGTCAGAGGGTAAGACTGGACCTGCAATGCTCATGCTTATTCATGGAAGAGTTAGAAAGTCCTTCAAGGAAAAGAGGTGACTCTGGGAAGCTGAGCAGAGCTCCACAGTTCAGCCCTGATCCTACTGGTCAGTCCATGCACAGCCTCAAATCCACCAGTGGGGACTTTGTGTCAGCTGAGTGACACATCATGGCAGTGAGTGGTACAGGGAGGGAGGCTAACAACCAAAGCAAACAGCAGTGGGTGAAGGATGGAAAATACTCAAGATCCATTGCCTCATAATGAATCCCATGGTGCACATGAGTATGTTGCTGGAAACCAGAAATTATTTTGGAAATTATTAAATTAGAGGAAAGTGACACAAATACCTTGACTGCAGGGACACAGCAAAACAGACTGCTGTAATATATTTCATAAATGGTGGAGTAAATCTTTTCCTCCAGTATTAGGGAGGAAGGGAAATACAAATTCTCTCTCTCTGGATAGCCAGTGACTGGGGAAAGGAAGAAGAATTGTACTAGTTCCCCATCTTAAAAATAAATCACAGCAGGAAATAGCTTCCATCTGACTGTACCATGGTTGTACCTCTGACATAAGCATATTAAAAACACCTAAATAACCTGGCCAAAATTCACTCAGCATTGGTCCTATTTGAAACATCTTGTACTCAAGATCACCACTTACAGTGCTGAGGGTCTTAAAAAGGCTTTTTGGAGCTGCTTGAGCTTTGCAATTCTTCAAATAGGAAGTCCAATTAAATTCTCCCTCCTTGAAACCTAGAAAGAGAGATAAAAGGAAAGTTTAACACAGCCCTATTGCATTCAGATCAGTCTTTTTCAGAAATGGATATTACCTGGGAAGAACATGAACTTTGCATGGTAACTGCCCTTCTATACTCTTCAGGGGCTCTGCAATTCAGCTAAAACATCTCTTCCTTTTTCAGTATAATGTCCAATCATTAATCTCAACCTTCAAATGTTTCTAGGAAATGGAATGCAGGAACAAAGCAAGCTCTCATCTACCTGAGCCTCCTTGCTTTAGCTGCACATCCAATAAGGAGTTTCTAATTTGACTAACATCAACCTCTGGGAATAGCAAAAGGAAGCTGGTTTGTTCTTCTGTGATTCACTGTCTTGGTTACACCTCTTCCCTTTAACCCACTCAAATGAAATCACACTAAAAATGAAACCAGCAGAGCCAGGACACCCAGTTCTTAGCTGAATTTATGGATTCTTGCACACCATTCTATTTTTTTCATACCTTTAGGAGGGAGCAGTTTATGACTTGTTTTTTCACACCAGCCAACAGGATGGATGTCTGAGGAGTCAGCATTAACCCAGAAGTCATAGCACTCTGGGTAACCATCAAAGTGCAATCTCATTCTGTACCCTTGTACCTAGAATGAGGGGAGCTCTGATTACCATAAAGGGTTATAAAGAAAAAACACCAATCAAACACTCATTCTGTATTTGGATATTTCTTTTTCCTCGTTTATATCTCATGGTTTCCATGCTGAAAATACAGCTGGTCAGTGTAACTTCACTGGCCCCCTATTCAACACTCATGCACATATTCCTGTCTGGCAAAATCTGGAGCAGAAATGAATCAGGAGAACATTTATGCCCATCCCAGATCAACACAGATTTCACAGAACTGAAGCAGCATAAATGCATTTCAGCTTGCTTATATTTACTAAGTCTTAGGGCCTGACTGCACTGGTTTTTTCATATTTATTCACTGCATGCAATTACCAGGGTCACTACTGTGAGACAATTGCAAAAAGCTGACATTGGGATTTCAGATGAAGTGGGATTTCAGATGTCAGGTGCTTAACCACCTAACACTGCTCCTTCCTTGCCACTTTAATTAATTAATGGTTAGGAGGAGTTTAAAGTTCTATTATTATTATCTTATCTCAATACTTCTAATTGAGGAAAATCCAAATGTCCAAGGGACTTTGGGAACCAAAGATAGGAAGAGCAACTACCTCAGCCACTGTGAGAACACAAAATTGAGAGGGGTGCTCAGGATCCAGCCCTTCTAATTTCATTCCAGCTTTAAATCCATTTCGGCCTTGTGGGAATGATTGATACTGTGAGGCAGGAGGGAAGAAGGAAACATTTGTTTTTAATTCTTAAAGGCAAAAATCTATTGCAGAGCAGTCATTAGATACACTTAAGGCTTCAAGTTTTCAACTCAGAGAAAAACACTCCATCACTAAATGATTGCTGCTTTAACAGGCAGGCACAGCTCCAGAAATCAATAATGGCACGATCACCACATTTCAGATTTACTTGTTATTCTAATTAATCTCTCAAAAACACTGAACCACGAGGCTGCTGCAATGAGCTATGAACAAATCTTTCAGCAGATGCAGAAACCAGCTCTATTCAAACACAAAAGAATCCCCTTCACAGCCCAATGGAGACAAAAACAAAGAGCCAGGAAAGCTCTAAAATCATTCTGCCTGTGTCAGCAGGAGGTCAGGAGCCCACACTCTCCCAAAAGGTAACTTTTCATCTTCAAAAGGTAAAAGGAACAAGGCATATTTGGTCTGGAGCCCATTTACACAGCCACTCCAGAAAGCATTTGTGGTTTTCATTTATTTGCAATCTTAATCCAAATTAAACATTTGTAGAGAAGGCTTAAAAGAAATCTGAAGTGGAACTGCAAATGGTTTATTGCATCCAGTGCAGGCACCTGGCTTCCCTTCTCATCTCACTCTGGAAGGTGCCAACAGCCCTTGGCTTTGAAGAGCTGACTGGGAGCTGAACTTTTCAGGTGGGCTGATGCACTGGAGAGCAGAAGCAGCTTCACCAAGGCTAAAATCATCCTCTCCCACCTTCAAAGCATCAGACGACTGATCACAAATTCCACCCACCCTCCTAACAGTCACCAGAGACATCCAGAGTCCCACTGAGACAACCTGCAGCATTCACAGAGCTAACTGGCTTGCAGTGTTCTTCAGAGGAAGGCTGGAAGGGGTGCTGGATGAAGCACAGGACATAAGAAAGGCATTAAGCAGTCCCTCTCCAACATCACTTGCAGATTGCCAACAGCCCATTTATTCAGAACTACCCCAAACAGCCCATAACTGTCATTTATTTCTGAGTGAGATTCAACCAGCATTTTTTACACCCCAGTTTTGGGCAGGACTCACAGTGCAGATGCTTGTTTCCACAGTGCTTCAGGGCTGAAAACAAACGTGGGGGTTTTACTGCCTGCCTGAACCCAAACAACTCATCCATCCAACTGCTGAGCTGAGGGCAGCCTCCAAACCCACCTCCCTGTGAATTCTGTGAAGTTGCCTGAGAAAAACATAGCAAGAGAGCTGAAAAAACTGCCAACCTCTCTGAACAGCTTTAGGGGAGCAGCTGGCATCCGTTCCTCTTCTAAGTAGGAAACCCAGTTCCATACCTTCTTCTTTCCAGGAACAGCTAAGCAATCAGAAAAAAAAAAAGAGAAAAATGAACGTTTCTCTCCAGTGCTTCCTGCTCTGCCCTCTCTCCTCTTTCTCCCACGTACATGTCAAGGCTGTTTTGCTGCTGTACCCCAAGGGAGGCAGTGTGACCCAACTTTTGAGGAAAGGTATTGAATTCCAGCAGTAGGGAAAAACCATGCTCATTTCTCATTAAAAGAAAATATGTCACACAAAGTATTATGTCACAGGTCGAATGAATTGTGGCACTTAAAATTGCTGACAAGCTGCCCAAGGGAAGCTGCCACTGTAATGTTTGGACAAGATATAATAACTTTAAATTGTGGAAAATAATTCCTCCTCCTGATATTTCACAGAGGAATTCAGTGGTTAGATATAAACTAAAAGACAACACAGAGGCATGTAACTGCAGCTGAAATTAACCTAAAACAAAACAAATGAAAACCCAAATGAGTATTTGTTCAGTATATATATATATATATATACACATGCATATATATCTATAACCTTCTAATACACAATGCATCTACTAGAGAAGCAGCTACCAGCACACAGATGAGGAAAACAACTTGGGCAGGTGCTTGGATTCATTCTAGGAGGACCATGGTCATACACATGGAAAATCTTGGTTTAAATGCATATTAAAACCTGCCCCCACTTTAGGTATGCTAACTCATACATTTAAGCCAAAGTCTATCATCAATCACGTTGTTTACAACTTATTTTCTATTTCTAGTCTGTGGCTATGCAGCTCTCCAAAGTCAATGGAAAAAAAAGATTCTTATTGTCTCCAGTGAGCTTTGGACCAGGCTGTGCCCTGGATGCTCCACACTGTGCCCATCATGCAGGGAAATTGAGTTTATTCCTGCTAATATGCTGCAGCAGCCTGAATGTGCTAAGAGGGTTATGTACCTAATAAGCTATTCTGAATGTGAAATGAGCTCTACTGTCCTTTCCTCTTCTGTTTACTATTATTCACTTTATAATATCTAGTAAAAAAAGAATTATCTATAAACATTAAAGAAAAGAGACTATGAGCTTAGCTCACCTTGTTTTATTGGTTTAGTGTTTCTGCGGCTTTTCATATTATTTGATTTATTCTTCTCCTAGACACAGATATGTTAAAAAGAAGTTTAGCAATATTGTTTTTTCCTCTCTCTTTGATCATCTCATAATGCAGGTACAGTCAGGGTGTAACATGTAACTAACAGGACTATTAGCTGGGATTATTTTCTTTTGAATAACCCCGCAAGAACATTAGGAGGGTATGGTACATAGATAACTCTGATCCTGCAGCATTCCAAAGTGCTTTACAAATTATTTAATATATGCTACTGATGTTCATTTAAATATGGCTACTGAAGAGCAGCGTGGGCCCAAAATCTCCATTACAACACACAGGATTTGCTTCCTGCAATGCAGGATTCACTGCTCACATGAGGAACCTTGCTGTAACACTCCTCTTGCCTTTTCCTTTCAGAGGCTTTTAATGTCCCCCTGTGCCAGGGAACTGACACAGAAAAAGAATCATTCATGAAGCCCTGAAGAGAGCAGAAGCTTCAAGGAACTGAAGTCATAGCTGAACATCCCAGAAAAACGTTGCCTCCCCGTGTCATGTTCCAAGCCAGTCACATTTCTTCAGTGGCATTTTCAAACTCATGTTTAGTGCACCCAGGGCTGCCATTCCCCCCAGCACACCAAAAAAGGCAAAAAAGGGCCAAATCTGAGATGCAAAGTTCCTTGCCAAACACGTCCCAGAAGAGACAGAGGGGCAGTTGCAAATGAGGAGGAGGGGAAGGGGGAAAAGACAGAACACAAGTGCTTCTGAAAACATAAGTGCTGTGAAAACATACACACCCCAGGGAAATGCTGAGCCATGAGAGGAGTTATACTGATCATGACATCAGAAGTTTTAGCTTGCATTACAAACCCACAGTCTCTGCACTACACAAACACGTGTGACACATGAATATAAATAAAATGGTTGAGGCCTGAGATGCTATACACACACAGCAGCAGCGTGTGGACTGGCACAACGTGAGCCCCCTGAAGGCAGTAAGATGCTTAATAATCATTAAGAAAAGATGAGGTCAGGCCTGAGGTTCTCTTCATCCACCATTAATACAGGGTTTTCAGCCCTGCAATGAGTGCACATGCAAGTACATAATAAAAAGCAATCAGACTCTGAGGTCTGACACTCATCTTCAGTATCACGTAACAGTACTTGACTGTAGTCAGATAAAGGATTTTTGGAGGTATGTGGTTTTATTACTGTGAAATACAGTGCACAAGGCTGTAACTACACCTATAAAGTTCCAGTCTGAAATCCTGACTTGGACTTGACATGAGCTCCTTATCCATCTGATTTGGGAACAGATATTCTCATTACTTGGGAACAGATATTCTCATTTCTGATGTAAATCAGGATCAGACCCAGACCAGTCTCACCTCCCTCAGCTCAGTTTGCATCACTCAGTGAAATGTGAGACACAGAATGGTCCCTGCTCTTCACAGCTCTCTTTAAAGAAAATACATGCAGCCTCATTTACCTCATCCTCATCTGCATTTTCCTCCTCATCCTCAGACTCCAGCAGCAGTCTTCTCTTCTTTCGGACACGTTTGACAGGTCTGCCAGCCTCGTTCATCTGACAGCCACTGCTGGTATTAAGATTTCTACTACTCCCCCTGTTTCTGCAATCATCTGGAATGTCTCTGGTATCACCAAACATCCAAAATTGAGAACAAAATCAAATTAAAATTGCAACAATACTCCTGCAGTATTCCCATATGTCTCTGCACCTCTTTAGGATGCCCGGAGCTGAGCACCTGAAGAAGTGAATCCTCTTTGCAGGATTTGCCAGATCCACCTCTTTCCACAGCACTCCAGAGGACTGGCACAGCTCTCACCACTGAAGCAGCTACTTGGTAAACTTCCCTTTTTACAACTCCACCGAAATTTAAGATATCATCCTTATTTGTAGCAAGATGGGAAACTGAGGCATCAAGCACACAACCAGCATTTCCCTGCTGGGCAGAGAAATGAGGAGACAGCTCCTGAGAGGAGCTTTCCTCTGCCAGGGATGGGAGCCTCAGCCAGGCCATGGGAACACCTGCACTGAGGATCTTCTCTAACACAGTGTGCTCTTTAAACATCTGTAACAGAATAGGAGGAATGTGGAGTTTCTTTACCTGTCCCTGTGCTGCTGGGAGCCCGTTTGAGAACTGAACTTTCCATTCTCAAAGCAATCCATTTGTTCACAGGTTTGGAAATCAGCACGGGGCTCGTCTTCTCTGAGCACTGCAGAAAAAGACAACTCTTCAATTAAAATATTAAAGCACCTTTCATGCAATTAGTTCTGTCAAAGTCTTTTACAAACTTCCATTAAGTGATCCTCAGTAGCCCACTCTGAGGGAAGTAATTATTATCTGTGTGCTGGCAAATGGAGAGAATGTTCCACCTTATTAAAGAAAAAAACTCTTTATTGGCAATATTATAACTTTGGAGAAGCCTTGTAAAAGTGATAAAGGAGGATATAATTTCAAGCACATAATCACAAAACTTTTTATATTTCTGTATTCCTAGTAACCCTCAAACTTGAAAGACCAATGCCAAACAAGTCCATCTTGTTTGGATACTTTTAATACATTTGGTTGAGTTTAAAATTTCCCAGCTTGATACATACTTTGTATGTATGAAAAACCTTCATAGGTTGCCTCTAAAAATAGCACATTATTGATGGGAGAATAGAAACAATTATTTCTATATCTAGCAAGGGATATATATCAATCTTTCATCTGAATGGAAGCGTGAAAATGTTAGGAATAACTCCAATATATCATTAATGTTTACTTTCTCCTATGATAGAGCTCTTCCTGGTGCAAATTAATTTATGCTTAATATTTCAACAAAGCACAACTGCAGGGGTCTTCATGACCAGGCATCTACACTGATCCCCATGCATCCTTTGCTCAAGTAACCTGACACGCCAGTGGTGCAGGGGGGGTTCTGCATTTAGTGGCACTGTTTGCGTGCACTGCTCTGATCAATCCATTTGTGAATGCACCACTAAACACTTTAAAAGAAAAAAAAAAAAACCCAAACCACACCACACAACACCAATCCAAAGCACTGAGATGAATCACTTTGCTTTTTGTTTAAAGCCATTTCCCTTGTCTTCTTGTACCCATCTGAAGACACTGATATTTTCCCTTTTTATTTGCTTATTCCCTGTAGTCCCTGACATGGATGTCAGATGGTCCTGGATGAAAGCAGAAGGGCTGCCTACACACAGAGGGCACTCACACCTCCTTCTATCACAACCAGAAGTCTCTCCTTGTGCCATCAGGGACCAGAGAAAAGACAAAACAGGGAAAATCTGCAAAAACCCAGAGTGCCTGAAGAGCTCTGCTGGATTAGAAGTCACACTGATCTACAGAACACACAGGGCTCACAGGGGGGGTGAAAGATTCTTAGTGCTTGGTGCTCTTCACCTGATGGATTACCAGCTCCTCAGCTCACACAGCCAAGGAGAAGAACCCAAAACCAGCAGGAGTGCAAGAGAATGTCTGTAAGGGCTTACAATGAAATCTGAGATGAAAAAAGGCAGCAGGGAAGACAGGTACAAAGCCTTCCTACCCGAAAACAGAAATAGTTCCATCAAAACTCTGGGGAAAGCCAACTGGCAGACACTTGTCCAGGCTGGCAACATGAGGAGAGGAATTCAAAGTTCTCTCCACAGGGATGTATGAAGGCAGCAGTGTAGCCCTTCCTGTACTGCTGCAGGAAACCTTACCCAAGTTCCCTCCAGTTACTGCACCAGGACACACTGGTGATGTTGAAGCCCCTGAACACTCTCCAGCTGCCCTCCCGTGGTATCTTGTGTGTCCCAAACTAATTCTCAAGTCTCCTGCCACCACCTTGGAAGATCTGGCTTAGCACAAGGCACCAGGCAACCCTAGCAAGGGATCCCTGTGCCGTCACAGTTAAAGAGCATCTTTATGGTGTGACCTCAGGTGGTGCTTCATGGTACTCTTGGGATCAGAGCTCTTCACTGCACTCACTCCCCAGCACTGGTCTCCATCAGTACCGTGTGAACACACTCATGCACATTTCTGAGGGAGATCTACTGAATCAGGGATTAATTTCACCAAAGGAAACTAGAGATTTATCATAGAGAAGCTGAACCAACCCAGTGGAGTTAAAAGAGCTCAGAGGTTATCATATAAATGTCCTGGTTTGAGCAATTGATTTCTGGATAAGCAGAGCAAGCAGGTCTGCAAAGAACTCCTATTTCATGCCCATTACACTGATATGCATGTCAGTAACATCCTTGTATTATCCTGTCAAAACTGTTTTTCCTTTATGTTTTGCCTTGGAGCCCCCATAACCCTGATGGCCAATAGTATAACTCTTGTTAGCCTGGTTAGAGGAGACTCTTAAAGGTGTTGTCAAGATAATTTACACTACTGGGGATTCATCCTGAGCCAGGAACACCAGGTTAGCACAGCACTGTGCCATCCTGTTTGCCTCCACACACCCAACCAGAGAAAGGAATCACTCTGGGGGCTCCCATTGCTCCCAGAAGTGATCAGCTAAGGCCCAGCTGTGCCAGTAAACCAAAGAGTCCTGCAGCTCAGCCTCATGCACCTTCAGTACAGCCCCAGGGCACTCCTGGGCTACAGCATCACAAGCAGTTCCCAAGAATCCTTCAGGAGTTAGCACAGAGCTCTTGACACTTCCCAGTGGGTGTAACCACTCTGGTTTGGAAGCTGAGAGTGTTTAATAAAGTCCAAACAACCAGACCATTGTGGTCCCAGAGCTCCAGAACAGGCAGTTTTGGTTAATAGAGATGCAGACTTAATTGCTGTCGTGACAGTGCTGGGGAGAAACACTGATGTTATTGCTGATCCACTGCCCAAGAAAGAAAAGGCTCCAACTTCCCAGAATCACCACTTAAAACGTTCCCAGGACAAAAGTTGTAACTCAGCATGAGAGGGATGTTTGACCACATCCATAAATCAGCCCAGATGGTTTCTGTAACCCCACTTACCTTCCACAGAGGTGAGCACAATGCCTGTGCCAGGTACTGTTCTGGCTATGCAGGAACTACATTCATTCTAAATACTCCCTGAAAATATCTGAAATGAGACAGTGACTCACAGCACACACTGTGCCAGGCAGCACTCAAACACACACTTCTGTTAGACCTGTTTCTAGAGGATTTTTTTCAAAAAACTGTCTATTCCCTTCCCAGCAATAAGCTCACCTTCCAAACCAGTGCTAGAGGCTGCAGAAGAGTTGATAGCAGCAGGAGCAAAACTGGCTGGGCTGGCATTTACTGCAGAGGCTGAAAGAGTTTTTATGGCTTCTGCTTCTGCTTCAGTAATGATTTCTAGCAGTCCAAACTCATTTAAACAGAACTGCAGGTAAGAGAAGAAAGCAAGAGAATAACCAGGAGTAAAAGGGCCAGGAAAGGGGACAGGCAGCAATAGGATTCCCTGAGGAGCAACTAGGTAAGGGATGAAAAAGAAATGGCAGAAGGTACTTTAAAAAGCACTAGAAATAAGTAACAGTAAATGTGAGAAATACTCAACATAATTCTTTCTCAAAATGCCACCAACAGACCCCCCAAAAACCCCAATGATACATTTTGCTGACAAGGAAGGAAAGCAACATTAATTCTACCTGCTCTGGATGGGCTCCTCTTACAAAACATGGACCTCAGACAAACACATCAGAAAAAATACCCTCAGAAAAGCAGTTTAACCCAAACTCTGCTCTGATGATTAAAATTCATCCAACAAAGCACCATCCCATTTACTGCAGTTACCACACACAACAACTTCCCTAAAATCTGAGTGCAAGCAGGAATCACCCAGCTGTTGACAGAAAGGTCACGTTCCACAGGAGAATTTGTCCCAAATGTTCTCCAGCTGGTGCTGGAGGGGCTTGAAAGACCTCAGAGCCCTGAGACCCCCAGGGCTGCATGAACACAGGGAGCATCTGGAGCTGCAAGAGCCCAGAGGTTCTCAACCCTTCTGCAATGACACCTGATGGGCTGGTGGGAAAAGAACTTCCCAAAGGAGCAGAGGAATGTGGGGATAGGCAAAGGCAATGCTGCTGAGGAAGAGCAGGAACTGAGAAATACCAAACCTTTCCTTCCTTTGACAAGCTCCTCCTTGCACAGGACCACTCAGCTGTGAAAGCCTCGGTGGGGCCCTGATCCAAGGCAAGAGGGGAGAGCCTCAAGTCCAAACCAACTGCTTCTGAAAAACCTGGAAATACACCCACCAAGCAACAGGCAGAGCAAGAAGGGAGGTGACAGGGACCAGTACAGCCAGGAGACACCATGTCATAGCTCCCAGTCCCACCTTGCCTGAGTTTTGACCTTCAAGACATCAGCTGCTGGGGTAGGTGACTCTCCCCCATCCCCTGCTCCCTGCACACACACACAGACACAGACAGACACAGACACACAGAGACACAGACAGACACACACACACACAGACACACACTGCCTGTCCTGCTGCAGGCCAGGAGCAAATTCAGCTCTTGCAGAACAAGAAAAGACACACAGCAAAGTGCTCACACCATGGTGGAGCTATGGAAAAGGAATGCTATGTGGCAGATTTCAGAGACTCTCATCCTTGAAGCTTAAAAAAAGTTTCTTAGGCTATGAAGGTACCTTTCATTGGGCCAGAGAAAGTTATTAAAATGTGCCAAATAGTGGCAATGTGCACCTTGTATTAGTCCCAATCTGCAAAGGCAACTGAGTAAAATAAATTAATTAATAATACATAAATTTAAACTCCCCTTTCGATGAGCAAATAGCTCTGAAGATTCCTCACTCCTTTATCTTGGTTACTGTCTGCAATCCAGAGCTACTGAGCTCCAGAAAGAAAGAGACAAGTCAAAGGTGAGGTGCATTTGCAAGCTCTGCTCCAAAGCTTTTATTCACAGCACTTCATTAGTTCGAGACCTTTTCTCAGCCATCTGCTTTTCACTCAAACCTGCTACACCCACTCTTAAAGCATTTGCTTCACCTCTGAAGCAGGGCTGCTCACTGCATTGAGAAGCACTGTTCCTCCTCCACTGCATGCTTCCTGGGCTCAGGATCCTGCCTCCAGCACCCTATCAAAGCCTTGTTCCAACTGTTCTGCCCTCTTTTCCCTTCCTTTTATCTGAAGCCTGTATTTCTTAAAGCTTCAAAGATGCTGGACTTGCTTCTAAAAAGCTCACTGCTTCCTCTGTAGCCCTGAAGAGACAAAGCATCATTTTTATTTCATCACGAAAGGAAACAAAACCATTTCAAAGAAATGATAATTCTAAGTGGTCCAAGTTTCTGCAGACCATCTAGTTCAGAGCAGAAGCCCTTCCCTTTCCTCAAGTGCCAGAAGAGAAGCAGCACAGTGGTGCAGATCCCAAGGGTCCCTAAGGACAGCTCAGCAGCAGCAGCAGCAGGTCAGTGGAAGGAGCATCTCCAGAGCTCTCAGTGCCACAGTGAGTGCAAAGCAGACTTGCAGCTGGAGGTGGGGAAAGGTGATAAAGTCATTTGTATGAGCAGATAGTCTCTGGGGTTGAGCCACTCCTGCATACTAATTCAGTCCCTATTCAATCCAACCCAGTGCAGCCAGCACAGAGCTCTGCCCTCCTTTCACCATCTCATGGTGCACCTGCAGCCACTGAACTGGGGAAGCTCTGCTCAGGCCCTGTAAAAACTCAGTTTGTGTTAGAAAAACAATGAGCACCTTTAACACCAGTCTGATCTGATGCTGGCTGATCCATGGAGGACACCTCCAGTTTCAACCTGAAACTCTTCAAGGCAATATCCCTGACTCCTGAATTCTGGAAATGCCTAACTGGGCTGCTACCAGGACTGCAGCTTCCTTTACACAAAGGGGCTCCATGCTGCGTGTCTGCCAACACAAACCCTCCACCATCCTTCCTGAGAAATTTTTAAGGAAGCTAAGGAAACATCTTGCATGCAAAGAGAGGGGGAAAGAATAAACAGCAAAAGCAAAACAAGAGAAGTGTTTGGCATTTCTGTTGGAAAAAAAAAAGTGTCTGGCATCTTAAGAATGAAGTGGCTTCCTGTGGAGAAAGTTGTCATGTCCCAGCCAGACATTTCTGCCACACTCACTAACCCTGCTACTCAGTGCCCCTACACTTGACCATCTAATACAAAATACAAAATTATTTGTTGCCTTTCAGTCTAATAAATAACATGGTGCTTTCTCCATTCTCTACAATTATGAGGAATCAACACAAGTGAAGCTGTTCCTGCAAAGGGACTTTCCTGGTGGTTAGGAGAAAACCTGTGGCAACACATTGCTGAGCTCTTCTAAACAGAAGTACAATGCCTTTGGTTAAATACAAGGTAAAAGTTAGGCCACTGCAAAACAATCATCCAAAGGATCTCCTAGAAAGCCAGTGGACCCATTTCCATGGCAGTTTTACAGGGGTGTAAACCACTGATCTCAAAACATTCCAAGCATTCAAGTTCATCCACCATTTGTGGCAGAAGCATCTTCCTGGGAGCCTGCGTGGGGTCAGAGTCATTTCTGCACAAAGGGAAGAGGAGGGGAGGAAGGGGAAGACTCAACACTCACAAAGTGGGGGTCCTGATTCTGAATCTCTGATGTGATCCCAACAATCTGATTTTTCAAAGCTCTCAAGTCCCTTCTGCTCCAATTTATTTCACTTGGAATTGATTTTTTTCCCCCTCACAGCAATTCAGAACTTGCAGGCTTGAGGGCAATTTTGTGTATTCCTTTTCAGCCATCAGAACTGCAATCGAACTGAAACAGCAGCTGAAGGTAATTTTGGAAACAGACACTCACTGTCCTCCCTCCTCTGACATAGTAACACCACGCCTGTGACCAGCACATCTTCCTTCTGATTTCCACAAGAGCTGTATTTGTCACTACTGTAAATACATGAGACAAACACTGCTGTAAAAAGCTGCAAAAAAGAATCACTGATGTGCAAAGAACCTAAAGACTCAACCCCACAAACTGAGACATTTTCTGTGAAAGGCAGATTTTGTTTCTCGTGCTGGGCTAAAATTAATGGGATTTCTTGCCTCAGTATGCTGTATGGCCACGATGAGAATTAGGAAGATCAGGCCCATAACTTCTATTAGCAGAAAACAATTACTTAAAATACTTCCTGCCTTTAGAAATCAATTGAGCAAGAAATGAGAAGGGGAGAGGGAAGGGGAGTCACCCAGGCGTTCAGAAACACGACTAAAACTTCACCACTTCCTTGGTGATGCCAACCCAGTTGTTTAAAAGCAAGTGCTTTCTCTTTTAATTTGCCAACTCCAGAATAGATTGCAAATACTCTGCAGTGCCAAACACCTGGGGGCTGCTCAGGGATTGTGTTCCTTGGGTTCTTACTTGGATGTTGCTACCAGGCAAGGTACCAATGCCGGCTTTCCAGTCTAAGGCATTCACTATCTCGCTGTCTGCTGTCGGGATGCTGATGCCATCTGTCTCCAAGACATCCTGTTCCATCTTTCTGCTTAGTCTTTGGGCTCTTTATTTAATGTTAATAAAGAAAACTATGGTACGAAAACAGAACAAAACAAAACAAAACAAAACAAAAAAAAAAAAGAAGAGGCACAGAAGAATCAGGCCTGTTGCTCACACTTCACAAAGGCTTTTCTGAACAGTAAACTGTTTTTAAAAGACAGGAAACAACACCAGACTTGCTTTTTGCCCATGATACTTATGTAACCATGAATGGAAAGTTAAGAGCATCAAGCATAGGTGCAGTTTGAGAGCAAAAAGATAAACCAAGTAAGTTTTAACATTGATTTGATCTTTTTTGCTAATTATAATTCCCTGGCAAGGCCTTTGGGACTCTGAATTCAGTTGGAGCTTTGGTCCAGGTGTTAGGAATACCAAGATTTAAAATTACAGAACCACAAGTATCTATGTATATACCTATTATATATATATATATATACACAAACTCATGTACTATCTACAAGTGACATGTCTGCAGAGCCTTGGGGGGGAGCAGCAGCATCTAATGGCTGTTGCCAGGTCCCTTTCCACTGCTGGCACATCAAGGCTACAAGCTAGCAATGCCATAAAGATCTTAACAAGTTTAAGCATTTCACATCCCAGCAAATAAACTAATGGGCTCCATTAGAAGGCTCGACTAAAAGCCACACTGCTATATGTGCTCCTCATATTCAACACTTTTTGGGAAGGAAATTAATCAAACACTGGCCATAAATTAATTGCATGTTCCTGTCCTTCAAAGGTAACCTGAATATTTTCAATCTGGGAACAGAACTGCTCACTTAAGGAGAAAAAAAAAAAAAAAAAAAAAAGGAAAAAAAAAAAATTAAAAGCTTCACAACCTTCCCTTGAACTGTTAGCTCTACTAATTTTCTCCCAGCTGAACAAACCCACTGGTAATAAGTTGGAAGAAGCACAGCCCAACGGACAGGTCTAACGGCATTCCTGGGGGTGAAGACTGTGGGGGGCTGCCCAGGGACACCTGAATGCTGGAGTTCAACAAGGTCACCTCTAGCTCTAAACTCCAGAGTAAGAGAGTACCACCTCAGGACTATGTGCTTGATCTGTTTCTCTCTTTCAGCACTGAAAAGTGCCTTAAGATCCAGGGCAGGTTATGAACTGCTGAGCACTTAGGGCACAACTCAACAAGTCTACGCCTTCCCCATGCCAGACCTACCTAGAGCTGGAGTGTTCAGTTTAATTCAGCCCAAGGCAAACCCACAGGTCTGATACAGGATAATATATGATGTCTGAGAAGCCCTAAAGCTCTCATCCCAGCATCACAGCTCTTTACAATTACCCTCACTGGGTCAAAAGTGGGACAGATGTTTGCACCTTGCAATACCAAACATCTTTAGGTATCGCGACCCAACCCTGGCAGGAGGAGCTCTTTTGGGTTTTTTTCCCCCCAAAAAAGTTAAAATTCCAGCTACTCACAATCCTGTATAAATTGTGAAGATCAGAGGCATACAGGCCAGGCAGAGCAAGTCAGGAGGGTGAAAAGGGGAGCCAAGTGGAGCTGCAGAAGCCTCCACAGCTTCCCCTGGTTTTAACAGACCCAAACATCTGGAGCTGGTGTCCCTGGTGACGGACACAGAACAGCACCAGCACTGCATGGAACCACAGAACCAGGGCTTCCACCATCCTCTGAATCCCACTAAAGAAGTCTCATGTGCAGTGATACTGACCCTAGCTGATGGTTCAGCATACATTAATATTTGATGTCCCCTTTATATCCATAAAAACGTGGGTTTAGGCAACACGCTGATACCAGTTTCAGCAAGGGCAAACCCATCACTTTTTAGATGTTGTTCTTGCATTCAGGCTTTAAAAATAAAGAAGCTGGAACAGTAGGACTATTTACAGAGCTCCCTCTGGGACAAGGGGGTTTGAAGGTACTGAGACAAAAGTGATTAAGTTGTAGAATTTATTTAAAACTGGGTCAGGAAAACTGTCAAAAATCACAATGGAGAAAATAATCTGGTAGTACCCAGAGAAGACCTGTTACAATAATGAGCCTTTTTCATCTCTCCATTTTATAAATCTAGTAAAACCCCTAGAAAAATATAATAAAGAAATTACGTTTCTTATAATGCTCCCTATCAGTAAAATCTATAATAAAACCACGATAGCCCAATAAAAGCAAGCAAACTGCCCCATTAAAAAGACAGCAGAAACTAACTTGAAACATTCTGAAGAGCCATAGTCAGGCAGGAATGTTCCCCATTTGTCCATATTTGTGATGGCTTCTCAGCTTTAACATTTTAAGACCCAGAAACATCCATGCAAAAGAAGATGTAGCAAAACTCAGCTCAGTCCCAAGTTGCAGATTCAGATTTATGAAATGATAAATGACTACCAGGCTGGCAGAGGTTCTGCTTCATAATTAATAAGCTACAACCCAGACCTCTGTGCTTTATCTTTACACAGGGAATCCACAGACAGAGGAGGTCAGAAATACTCAGGTTTTACCTCACTTTTGCCACTGAACCACAGTGCAGCCTTGGGAAACTGCTTCCTCAGTAGTGCAGAAAACTAGGCTTTGGTTTTTAACATCCACCTTGCCTCAGTTGGCAAAAAACAAATAATTAAATGAAAGAAAAAAAAGGTGCAAGTTCTTAGAAACAAATAAAAGTGGGAAGGCTAAATGGGTGGATGGGGATTCACTGTGTTACCTTATACACCATCAGACCTAATGGGAAGAGAAGCATTAAAACAGAAACCCCACTTCAGATGCTGGGAGGCTGACATCCAACAGCATGAGGATTTCAGTTTCTTTATACAAGGGTGAATGTGAGAAAGGCAATGGTGCAATAAACCCAAAGCTTGTAAATCAAGGAACAACAGTGAAGTTCACAGCCCTTCTGGCTAAGGCTCCATGTACCAGGAGGCAAAATTACATTTGAGAAGCAGCTGCCATGAAGAAAACCATCTGATATTGTGCTGTTCTGGGAATAACTGACTTACAAATCACCTTTCTTCCCCAAAACAGAATGGGAAACCTAGCAAAGCTGGTGAGTTCAGTCAGAGAGCTGGCATGCAGAGCTCTGAGCATCCCCAGTTTCTGGTGAGATTTGGCAGCAGTGTCTGACACCCAAGGTGTTAGATCTGCCAGTTACTCTTACAGTGTTAGCAGAGAACTGAACTGCAATCTATACAGAACCAAAAAAAAATAATCCATGACTTCTAGCAGGGCACAACCAATCTGATCTCAGGAACTGCTCTGAACACTTACCAGTTCAGACACAAAAATCATTTGCCTGTCCTTTGCTATGATGATGACTGATGCTACTTTTCTAACCCATCAAAAGTGATTACCCACCTCGGGCAAGTAATATTTTGCAGGGTTGAACTAATGCCATTAGAAAAAGAAAACAGCCTCACCTCCAGGAACCTCATCAGTCAGGGATGAAATGAACTTTCAGAGCCTGCAATGGAACCATACCAATGCCTCAAGAGAGGTGTTAGTAGCCACTGGCAAGTGTTTAACAGTGAAGAAGACTTAAGTGCTTTCACTATGTCAGTGATGGGGAAAAAAAAAAAGAAAAAAAGAAAAGACAGGGAAAACTTTAACTACAAAATAAAGAAAATATTGGTTGAAAGAGGAAAATGGTTGACGAAATTAAGAGGGATGCCTTGGGCTTGCAGCATGGGCTGGAATGGAGGAGAAACAAACACTTTTTACCTTAGCTCTGTCACAGGACTGTAAAAATCAAACTGCTTTGGTTTTCTGGAGTTTCCCATATTCATTTGTCCAACACAGCCCTTCCAAGGTTACCCTTGTGTGACATCCTGAAGCCAGCAAGGAAGCAGCTTTTCTCCTGTCCTTTCTGCTGCAGGAGCTGAACAAAGCATGCAGGGCTGAGCTGGAGAGCATCTTGACCTACACCCAACAGACAGGGAGGAACACAAGAGGAAGTGCAAAACCCACTTCCATGTCCAGAGTCCAGTGCTTTCTGATGATTTACTGAAAGTGAGGAACAGAAATACATCTGACCTCCATCTTCAGAGCTTGCATTAAGAGCATTTGGTGTTGAGCTGCTTGTCCCCAGCTCCTCACCTGCTCATGAAGAACAGTGGCTCTGGGGAAGGCACCTGACAAAGCCCTTTGCAAACCTGGCACTCCACAGGCTCAGGATATCTCCTTCAAGGCCCAAAATGGTGACACTGCTGATCCCAGGCTCTGGGAACCACTGGGAGCTACTCCAGCACTTGCACACACTGGTGAACTTCACCTGGTGCCACACAGAAATCATACATCACAAGATCTGCCACATTCAGAAGCAGCTCTGCAGGAGGGACCCTGGCCAGACACTGGAACTTCTGCCATTCTACATCTGATCCATCTTCTACAACAACAGATCCAAGATATAAATACTTCCCATCAGTCATAATCAGAACTATTTTCACTCAAAACTTAATGGCCTGTAAGGAAGCTGTAAGATTTGTCATTCAAGATAAAGTCTATTTTGTGACATTAAAAACACAATGCTGGGGGGGAAAAATATTCTTCTAATAGAGAACTAAAAGTTCAGTCACAGCAGTCACATGTTTAACTAAGACACAATGAATTAATTCTGCAATCAAACATTCTCTTAAAGTGGAAGTAGTCAGCAAAAGCAATTGAGAGGAGCATGCCATTACCCACCAGGTTTTGCTGTCCTCCCACATTTCTGACTTCTACAGCAGCTGCATGCTGGGTGTGGGCTCCCTGAAAGGCATTTTAAAGGGATGTCAAATCTCTGCACTAGTTATTTTATTCACTTCTGTTCTGAAGCCACTTTACTACACTGTTCTTTCCTGAATACTCCTGCTTTCCTGGGGAATAATTAGGACTGGTTACTTAAACTCCAAATGGCTGGTGTTAACAGGACTGATTTTAAACTCCAGAACTACCTGTGTGTACTTCCCAAGTTTCTCATGTGTCATGCTGACACCAACAGCAAGAGTTTCACCTTGAATAATGCAAGGCAAGTATTTTGAAAGTAAAAAAGAGCACAGAATTGATGAAGCAAACTTCAAGCATACAAGTAAGTGGAGGCTTGTCTTTGAGATGAAGCTGATGTTGAAGTCAAGAGGCAGAACCAGCTCGAGTGCCCATACTCTGGGTACATAATCATGCCACAAAAACTGCAAACCAGATTTTTCTTCTGGCATTTGTTGTCTAAAGAGCTTGGCAGATTGTTATTTGCAGATTTAGCATTACTACAGAATGAAGGAATTAAAGTAAAATCTGGCACAGATGGCCATGTAAAAACATCCAAACTTCTTTCAGTTAAGCATCACGTGCCTTCTTGATGTTAAATACAAT
Source organism: Calypte anna (assembly GCF_003957555.1). Taxonomy (NCBI): domain Eukaryota; kingdom Metazoa; phylum Chordata; class Aves; order Apodiformes; family Trochilidae; genus Calypte; species Calypte anna. The sequence continues at coordinate 4,914,979 of NC_044268.1, forward strand.
GAGAAACTGCAAAAATACTGCTGCACAAAGGGTTAGGTCAAAAATTATCTTGAAAATCATCTGAAAAGTGAAAGGTTTAGTCAAGGAACTAATTAAACAAAACCCAGAAAAGTATTTTTTCAGGCAGTATGAAAAAAAGCCCAGCTTCAATCCCCCCTTTCCCATCAGAAGTTTTAGCAAGTACAGAAAGACAAAGAGCACAAAGAGAGGGAGCAGCAGGAATGCTACAAGAGCTGCCCTGTAACATCTGAAAACCCATTCTGATGCAGGTTGGAAAACACAGCACACCCCAGCAAGCCTTCCAAAACTTCTCTCTCCACCAACCCCACACCAAAAAGACAGATGAGCCACACGACTTCCCAGGGCTGTGACTATTCCCATGCCTGGGATCATCTGATGTGCCAAGGGAACCCCAGCCCTGCCCTGCAATGCCACCAGCAGCACAGGAGGAAGCTCTGATCTGCCCCCCAGCAGCCAAGAGTGAACTCTGCTGCTGCTGCTGACCTTCAGGTTTCTTGCTTAAATCAGGTTTTGTTTGGTTTAAAAGCTACAGCATAAATAGGCTTACCAAAACAAATCCCCTGTGGTTCATGAATAGAGCATCTACCTCTGTTTGCTTAGAGCTGCCATGCTTTTATCCCATCAGTTAGATGGATTCAGTCAGAAATTAGAAAAACCAAAGCCAAACCAAACCAAAAAAACAAACAAACAAAAAATCATCCCAACAAACAAGAGATGAGCCAAAAGATGCTAAACCTAGTAATAAACCACCCATTGCTTGGAGATGGAGTATTTTGCAGTTAAGTTGAACCATCTCTCTGGAAAGTGAACTGCCAAATTTAGAAAAGCCCAAATGCACCCAACCCCCCCTGCAGAGCCCAGCCAGGGCTGCTAATTAGGAAGGACAGGGTTTGGTGGGATGAATGTTTGCCTCCACTGCTAATTAATTCCAAGTGTCAGAGCTGTCAGCCCTCATGAACAACCAAATATTTGGTCACTTCACCCCCACTCTCTGATCTCAATTTTGTCCCCACTGTGCTACCTGCCTCCCTCCTCTGCACCTCAAGGCAACAGCTAGAGGGTTTGGAAAAAAGGCTGGATTAGATTCAGAATTATAAACTATGGGAGAGAGGGAATGGTGTCTGGGAAAGAAGAACTGACACTACAACTCAGGAACCACCTTGTTATTCCTTAGAAAGAGGGCCAAGTCCAGAGTAACCACTGCTGTGGTTCAGTCTGGTTCCGACCCAGTTTAACAGCATTTCCCCAATATTCAAATCGTGAAATTCTGATAATGGGACTTAAGCCTCCAAAACCCTTTCCTGAACAGAGGTGAGGCAGGGGCTGGCACAAGAGGGCTGAACAGATGACATCCACACCTCCATCCATCACCACCTCCACCCTGGGAGGATCTGATCTCCTCCACTGCTGCTCTTCTCACCTCTAAAAAACCTGCAGCCTTGACACAGAAAAGGACAAGGAGGTTATACTGAGGCTTTACCCTCAAATTCACATCTCCCCTGCCAATGGCATACATCACCAGACCTACAGGTGTTTGGACTAGAAGTTTTGTACGCAGACAGAAGCAAGACAAGTGAGACAAGGCAGCCAGACTTCCTGCTGATAAAACTTTTAAGCCAACCAACATGAAGTAAAATTGCAGATGCTGTTTTAAATGAATCTGAGATGCTACTTTTAATGACCAGTGCAGACCCGAGCTCCTGCTACTGACTTAAAATTCCTGTAAATAAAGAACTGGTGGTAAAATGAATAGACAGAATGGCTGAGGAAAAGAAAACACAACCTTGGGCCCCGAGAAGTCAGTCGGTCAGGAGTCCTCTGCAGAGCACATCTGCTTGTAACCACTCACCCTACTGCAACTTACTTATTATGGCAATAAAAACCACAATGGCAAGATAAATTAACTCTGGCCAAGAAAAATGGAACTGGCCCTGCACAATCTGCCCAGTAGCTGTACCCACTTGTAGTCAGCAGCTCAAATTCAGGCTCCATTTCCACCCCTGTGCTCAGGATGAATTACAATTTGTTTCACGGGCATTCAGCCTTAATAGGATTATTTGTAATGCAAGGTACAATCAATTTCAGACCAAAACTAGAGCACAGAGGCCAAAAATGTCTTCTGTTTTAATTGTATCTGTAATTACTTTATAAGACTACAATCCAGCAAATTACCCTGGGGACTCTTACTGCTTATTATTACATATCTTGCACCGCCAAGTATAAATACTGAGAGAAAGACCATTTCCAGCCTCAAAAATATATAAGTAATCGAAATATATGGGACAAGGAAGAGTGGGGAAGCAAAACACTGACACAAATGTCAGACTGTTGTTAACTGCTGTGAGGTCAGAAGAGTTTGCAGCCCATTCCCTCTTCTTTTGCTTCTGTTTTATTATCTAATAAGGCACAAACTAGAGAGGTCTTATGCAATTTGGCATACAAGATCAGAGGTCTTTATCCCTTAATCCCAACAACAGACCAACATGTGTATGATTTTATTTCTTTTATAAGCTTATCTGGGCAGTATTTGAAAAAATCAAAATGAGTGTTTTCATATTAAAAATCTAATCCAACTCCTTGTGGTACCAAGCATCAATAAAGTTGCCATAATCCTTTCTTCTGAGCACCAAACATTATTAATATTGTCCCATGCCCATCCTTACTCAAAGCACTGATCAATACTTATAAAGTATTGTGTTTATCACTCTATTTATCTGGCACTGCTCTTCCCTCTGCTCACAGTCATGTTAGCATCACTTCTAAGCTTTGAACTTGCTGTCAGAAACTTTGATGACGTTTATTTCCCTTATGTAAAAGTTTCTATTTTCAAAACTTAAATCTTTCTGGTCACGGCTAAATCTCCAATATTTAGTGGTCTGTATTTATATATTTTTACACATTCTGGAGTTTTCACACCCCCAGGAAGCCTCATCTGGAGGTGGGACCTGTGCTCGATAACACTGATTTTCTCAACTCCTGGATCCATTAGAAAAGGGCAAAAAAACCCACCCCAAAACCCCTAAATACTTAATAATTTCGCTTCGTAGCCTGTGAACAACTTCCAGTTTCTTCTGCACGAGTCCTAAGCTGAGCTTTAAAGCGGACTTTCCCCTTTACAGTGCCTTAAAACACTTTCCCCACCCAACAGGGAGCTTTAAACCGAAGGAAAGCCCGAGGGCTTCTCCTCAGCCCCCAGCGGGGAGGAGACCCCCGGAGCCCGGCCCGTCCTGGCTCAGGGTCGGGCTGTGAGGGGACCTGGAGCTTCCCCTCACCCCAAAGGCGCCATTTCCCCTCACAGACCCCGGGCCCGACCGGGCCGGTTCCGGCTCCGCCACAGCCGAGCAGCCCGGCCCGGCCCGGCCCCGCCGCCCCCCGCCACAAGATGGCGGCCGGCGGCTTCCCGCGCTCCCGCTGTTCCCCCCGCAGCCCCCACTCACCCCGGCCCGGCCGCCCGGGGCCTCTCCCGCCTCCCGGGGTCTTTTTCTCTTTAACTCCGGTAACAATTTGTGTCCCGGTGTCCCGCGGGACGGCGGAGCGCATGCGCGGCGATCCCGCTCCCCGCCGGTCCCGGCCCCGGACCGGGCTTGAGGCGGTGCTGGGGGCAGGGCGGGAGCGGAGCTGCGGAGGGGATGGGGACAGGGACGGGGACAGGGATGGAGCGGGATGGGGATGGGGACAGGGACGGGGATGGAGCGGGACAGGGACAGGGATGCAGCGGGACAGGGACGGGGACAGGGACAGGGATGGAACGGGATGGGGATGGGGACAGGGACGGGGATGGAGCGGGACAGGGATGGGGATGGGGACAGGCATGGCACTGGGACAGGGATGGAGCGGGATGGGGATGGGGACAGGGATGGCACTGGGACAGGGATGGAGCGGGATGGGGATGGGGACAGGGACGGGGATGGAGCGGGACAGGGATGGAACGGGACAGGGACGGGGACAGGGACAGGGATGCAGCGGGATGGGGATGGGGACAGGGACGGGGATGGAGCGGGACAGGGATGGAACGGGACAGGGACGGGAATGGGGACAGGGATGGCACTGGGACAGGTGTGGAGCGGGACAGGGATGGGGATGGGGACAGGGATGGCACTGGGACAGGTGTGGAGCGGGACAGGGATGGGGATGGGGACAGGGATGGCACTGGGACAGGGATGGAGCGGGACAGACTGGCACGGAGACAGGGAGGCAGCGGGATGAGCATGGGATGGGGCTGGGGTTGGGATGGCAATGGGACAGGTGAGCAATGGGATGGGATGGGATGAGAATGGGAAAAGGTGACAATGGGACAGGGTGACAGTGGGACAGGGAGAAAAGGGGACAGGGTGAGAATGGGATAGGGGAACAACGGGACAGACAGGCACTGGGATGAGGGTGACACTAGGACAAGATTGAACTGGGACAGGCACTGGGAGAGGGAGGCACTGGGAGAGGGATGAACTGGACCACGGGGTGGGGATTAACTGGGAGACCTGGTGCTGCTCTGTGACCCAACTGGGAGGGAGCCCGGACACATCCCTGGGACATGGATGAAGATTTAGGGAATGGTGCTGGGAATCGCTGTCCCCTGGCATCCACCTAACGCTGACCGCCCCTCCCTGGTGATGAATACAAAAGCTTTCCCCCTCTGTTAAGCTTGTTTTTCTTCTCATGATGTTATTTTCCTTTGTATTTGGATTTTGAAACAACAAAAGGAGAGGTGGTGAATTTTTTTAATGACACTTTGGGGTTTGTCGGGTTTTTTTGAGGTTTTTTTGTGATGGTGAAGTGAGGAAGGAGCACACACGGGCCCCAAGCTGTGACAACTCAAAGGGAATGGGGTTTCAAGAAAAATAATAAATGTGATTTGAAATGGCTCATTTGAAATACACATCATAATATTCTTCATCCCTTGAGTAAGGCACATAAAATACCCATCTTTAGAATCAGAACACGAGTACATTTCTCACCTCATCGGTGGCAGCGAGTTCCAGATAAACCCCTGGTTCTGCAGAGCTTTCCAGATGATGTTTAGGCACTCACTGGGCCTGGATTTATGGGGACAGTGAGAAGCCAGGGGTTTGCAAATAACTATCTACATTTATTCAGACTTGTATTTTGCTTTTAAATGCAGTAATTGCAATTCTGTTGCGAGGTACCTGTTTCAGAGCCTCTCACACTTTTATCTCACTGCTCTGCTTTCAGAACAGAACCTGCCCTCTGCCACACCAATTCCTCTTTTCCCTCAGAACTCACCTAAAAGTTGCATTTCTTCCATGAGACAGGTTCCCTGGCCCTGAATCAAATTTTAGGACTCTTTTCCAGTGCATCTGGGTGAATATCTCCATCCTAAAGCTGACTTCTCTCTTGTATTTCTCTAATCAAATAGAAACATTGGCTTGGAAATATTGCACAGCTCTTGCAGACTTTCCACTGCTTCTTCCTGACCATGCAATATTGTTGTTGTCATTATTATTATTATTATTATTATTATTATTATTATTATTATTATTATTATTGTGTTGTCAGCAGACAGAACCAAGTCATTATTTCCATCCTACAAGTAGGGAAACTGAGGCACGCTCTGCCAGGCTGAAGTTTCACGTTGTGCCCACCCCTCCAAGGCACCTGGGATTGTGCAGCAGAAGCAGAAGATGAAACGGGAGTGTTGGTGTTCCCAGTTTTTCCCTGCTTTCCAGGCGTGCCTCTGCTGCCCTTTTCTCTTGAACAAAACCCTGAGCGAGGGCAGCACCAGGAAAGAAAAAATCAGAATCGTAGAATGGGCTGGGTTGGAAGGGACCTCTGGGACCATCAAGTCCAACCCTGGGTTTTGCAGAAGACCCTCTCTGACAGGAGGCCAAAGTCTTACTGCAGTTGTAGTGCTTCCCATTGGGTGCTCAAGGTGCTTCCTTCAATACTTCAGTGATCTTTTACAGAGCTGTCTCCACAGGGATAAACCAAATCCTGACACAGAAGCAGAGACTTGGGCACACAGGTGCTGGGCTACAGCTCTCACATGTCATTATTTATTATTTTCTTTTAAATCAAAACTTGGGTTTGTGGTTTTTTTTTTTTTTCTACCCCTTGATAATTAGCCCTCAAAAATGAATCACCTGCTTTGAAAAGGGCAGGAACAAAAGCTGGAAACTCCTAATGAATTGTATCAAAAAGCTCCACTAACAACACCCTGTTTGCTCACAAAATCCTCCCTGCAGAGCTGGGGCTGGCTCTGCACCTTCAGCACCAGCTCAAAAGGTGTTTAGGGAAGAATTGTTTTACCCAAAGGGCTCCCTACAACTGCTCTCACTTCATTAGGGGCAGTTTTGGCAGCCAGACAGCAAAAGCCAGAGTCACTTTTTAAAAACTCAGCCTAGACTGTATCATTTGCAGATTTTCTTAAAGGTATTTTTCAGCTCATTATCCCCTATTAGCAAACATCTTGCCTGGCCTGGTTTGCTTCTGTATTAAGATTAAGCAGCAAAAGGGATTAGAAATGTTATTATGAGAGCCTAAGATGTTAAAGCACTAAATTATATAGCTGAAAAAAAGGCTTTTCCTTCGAAAAGAAATTAAATATCACTTCTGCAGTGCTTTCTCCTGCTGCTTTAGTAATATGACATTTGATAAAGTCTGAGCCACTCACCAACTCTACGGAAATATTTTGTGTTGAAAGCAACTCTTATCATCTATCAGCCTTTCATCTTTCTAATACTGCACTACAAGTTTCAAATGATCAAATTATCCAGACTTCCTTCCAGCTCTGAAGTTAACTTCTAGCTGCCAGAACTGCTGGCAGAAGCATTGTTAGCAGTTGGAAATTTGCTCAAGTTTTTGATGAAACCAGCACTAAGCTTTTTTGTTCTCCAGACCAAGTAAGAACTCTCAAAATATGTTTTGCCTTTTATTTCTCAGAGCAGGGCTGGCTGGGCAAGGTGCTGAGGGGAGCAGTTCTTACCCAAAGCACCCGAGCAACAACAGAGTTGGTGGAAAGCTCAGCCCGAGCAGTTTGCTCATGGCCCAAGTCTGAAATTGGGATATTACTCAGGAATATCCACAAAACTCCTGCTGGAAGCTGCCTGCCTTCCTCCCCACCTCCATGGGGACATGGCAGTGCTGGGACATTCCATTTTTCCAAGCTCAGAGCTCCTCAGGAACACATCCTGCCCTTTTCTGTTTCTTTAGAGAGGTTTCCCCCAGGTGCTGATCACCGAATCATAGAATTGGCTGGGTTGGAAGGGACCTCAGAGCTCATCAAGTCCAACCCTTGATCCACTCCCCCCGTGGTTCCCAGCCCATGGCACTCAGTGCCACATCCAGGCTCTTTGGAAAGATCTCCAGACATGGAGAATCCACTACTTCCCTGGGCAGCCCATTCCAATGCCTGATCACCCTCTCCAGAAAGAAATTCTTTCTCATCTCCAACCTAAACCTCCCCTGGCACAACTTGAGACCCTGCCCTCTTGTCTTGCTGAGAGTTGCCTGGGAAAAGAGCCCAACCCCCCCCTGGCTCCAACCTCCTTTCAGGGAGTTGGAGAGAGTGATGAGGTCTCCCCTGAGCCTCCTCTTCTCCAGCCTCAACACCCCCAGCTCCCTCAGCCCTTCCTCACAGCAATTCTGCTGGATCCCTTCACAGCCTCCTTGCTCTTCCCTGGACCTGCTCCAGCACCTCAATCTCCTTCCTGAGCTGAGGGGCCCAGAACTGGACACAGGACTCAAGCTGTGGCCTCACCAGAGCTGAGCACAGGGGCAGATGTTTTATTAGGAGGAAAAACTCTTGGAAAAGGTGCTGAGATGAGGCAAGCTGAGGATGCAGCCTCAAGTCCCTGTTGCTCTGCTTGTAACTGAAGAAGCCAGACTGGGAAATGGGTGCTGGGGACTTGGGGTGAGATGGCAGAACCCTCCTGGGCACTGCAAGTTCAGAGCAGACAGGATTTGTGTCCAGCAACCCCCTTCTTCCAGGAGAGAGTCTGACATGAACTGAAACTTCAGTCTGTGACTGAAAATCCCCAAGCTCCAATTCCCCCCACAACCACTGCCTGCTACACAGAGCTGCAGGAGCCTGGAACATCCTCATCCTGCCTGGCTCAGCCCCTCCTGGGGAGCCCGTCCTGAAATCCCAACCTGCCAGTCAGGGACTATGAAATCAGAGCAGTACCCAGCTTCTGCTGAGTGTGCCAGACCAGAAAAACACATCTGTAAAACCCTGGTGCTTTCTTTCCCCTTCAGTTCCCAAAGGGACTGGAAGAAAAGGAAACGACTGAACCTGCACGCTGCAGATGAAGAAGGGAAGGTCAGGAGGATTTGTTCCCTGCCAGCCACACTTAACCTCCAGCACCAGCTGTGCATGGTGTGAAACACTGTGGGACAAACAACAATTTACAGGTGACTGGAGTGGAGCAAGGGAAACAGATGAAAAATTTTCTTCCCTGGCTTCTGGAAGCTGAAGCTTCATTTACCCAGAGCGTGATCAGGCTTGCAACCCTCCTAGTGCTTCTCCTTCATCTTCCTGTACTCTCTTTATTGCATTGTTAAAGCACCTAAAAAGTCAGTGTTTCTAGAGAAATGAGTTAGTTTAGTTGGATTGTATTCAATAATTTACAAGAGTGTACATTTAATATTAAGTGGCTTTCCAAGACAAGAACCCATTCTCTGCCAGGAACTCTGCTTACACTGATGGATGTGAACCAGTGACAACCCCAACAAGACTCCATGGAACCACCACCAAGTGTCATCAAGCAAAAATAGTCTTTATTCAAATTTCATGGAAACAGGAATCACTGTACTTTGCAAGACAGGGAAAATAAAATAAAAAAATTTAATATAAAACAAGGATATTGTCACAATAACAGAATATGGAAGTAGACTTCTTTTCCCTACAGATTACTGCAAGTACCATTTTTTTTTTTCCTTTTGACTGTGCTATTCATGACTTTGTAAGTCCAAAAAAAAAAAAAAAAAAAAAGAAACAAAAGTAGTATGAAACTTAAGACTTAGCACTTCCACTAAATGGCATACATCAAAGGGCATCAATTCAAGGGCAAAGACTGCTGAAGCCATCATACCTACCTATCAGTCATCACTGCAGTCTCATAAACCCACCAAGGCACAGTGCTCATTCTCTGCCAGGCTCTTCCTGGAAAACAGGGCAATTTTGGAGCTCTGGGAAGAGTTATATTTAAAGAGAGCCTTTTGAAAAGATAGAAAATGAGCTGAGCAGCCTTGCACCAGCGAGCACTGCAGGGAGGGAGCACTGCAGCTCCCAGTGACAGACCTACCATCAGGGTTGCCAAAAATATACAGCATCCACATGGTTTCTACTTCACTGCTGCTACAACTACTAAACACGTACAAAAGGACTTTTCCAACCACTCCAAGTGTGGGTGCAGCAAGGTTAGGATCTGGAGTGAGACCTTGACCGTGATCTGGAGTGTGACCTAGAGGCAGACCTAGATCTAGACTTGGAATGGGACCTCGGCTTCGAAAGGGATTTGGACCTGGAGCGAGAACCTGATTTGACGTTTGGTTTCAATTTAGAAGTGGACCTAGACCTGGAGCGAGATGCTCGTCGTGTGGCTGCATTCTCACCCTCGCCTTTTCCCTCCTTTTTGTCAGGATCTGATTTGAGATGCCCCTTTTCTTTGGAGGCTGATCTCGACCGTTCATGGCTCTCCTTCCTTTTCTTCTTGCCACTGGCTTTGCTGTCCCTCTTGCTGCGCCTCTTGCTCCTCGCGCTCTTGCTGCGGCTCCTGCTTCTACTTCTGCTCTCATCCCTGCTTCTCTTCCTGCTTTTCCTCTTATCCTTACTGCGGCTCCTGCTCCTGCTCTCATCCCTGCTCCTGCTCCTGCTTCTAGCCTTGCTAATGCTCTTCTCCCTGTCTTTGCTTCTACTCTTCTCCTTGCTCCTACTCCTCACGCTCTCCCTCGTCTCTCCCCTGTCCTTACTCCCACTCCTGCTCCTACTCCTTTCCTTGCTGTGGCTCCTACTCTTTCCTTTCTCATCACTGTTATGGAGAGCACCTTCAGATTTATCTTTACTTTTGTTCCGGGATTTCTCTGCACTCCTGCTGCGGCTCCTACTTTTCTCCTCTTTACTTGGAGTCCTGCTTTTCTCTTTTTGGCCTCTGCTACGGCTCTTGCTTCGACTACAGCTCTTGCTTCTGGAACGGGACACAGACCTGGAAGCACAAAAGCAACACTTCAGTGCAGCTTGGATTCAACCAGCACTTGAATACTGCACATAATATCATAGAATCATAGAACTGGCTGGGTTGGAAGGGACCTCAGAGATCATCAAGTCCAACCCTTGATCCACTCCTGCTGCAGTTCCCAGCCCATGGCACTCAGTGCCACATCCAGGCTCTTTGGAAATATCTCCAGACACGGAGAATCCACTACTTCCCTGGGCAGCCCATTGCAACGCTGGGAAAAATATGGCAGGGAAAAAAAGAAACCCAAACTGTGCTCCTATTGCAAACAGTAGGAGGGTGCTTCTTATTTAAGTGGGTGGCCCCCCCAAGACATACCTGGATCTTGATCTGCTCTTGGAGCGACTGCTACTGGCACTGTGGCTCCTGCTCTTATGAGAATGTCTGCTGCGAGAGCGAGACCTGGAACAGATCAACCAGGTCACTGTCAGCAGGTCCCACAGACAGCCTCTGAGCCCCTTGTCCCCCCCAAGAGGAAAACCCCACAGTACCAAACCAGCTTCCAAGCAGCCGGATGGTGAGCGTTACACAAGTCACTATCAGAGAACCCTCCTCCCCACCACTCATCCCCTGCTGCTGAAGTGAACAGAGTTCCCCATCTGGAAGAAAAGGTGTGGCCTTATTGATTTAAGACAAGGAAGTGAGAATCACTTTCCCAAAGCAAGCTAGAGACTGAATGCAGTGAGACACTTGAATAAAGCTTTGACTTCAGGCTTTGATTTCATGGTCAAGCTGTTCAATGAACAGTTTGCCTGAGATTTCTTGCAACAAGTTCAGAATGGAAAGGGGCAAAGACTCAGTGCTGTGTGCTGAAGCAGCTCTCTCAGTCACACAACCAATGAAGCAAATCCCTGGGAAACAGGGAAGGGGTGGGGGTTTCCATGCTGAGGAAGAACTGTTAGTACCAGGGCTTACAGCTGAACATGGTGTTCAGAGACAAAGTGTTAAAAGCACCTTCAGCTCATCCACAGCTCCACCTGCCACACAGCCCTCTCCTGCAAGCCAGCAAGGACTCGGGACTGGATGGAGCTGGGACAGCTGAAGGCTGCTGGGTGTTGAGCTGGCAGATGGAGACACGTCTGAACAGAGACTTCATTTCCCTTGGTTACTCTCAGGTAACTAATACAATCTCAAAACCTAGACTTCTTTAGAACTCTGAGTACTTCCAAGGTGGTTTGGAACCTGCTGCATGTTCATGGAATTCATGGATTCAGGCTGAGCTGCAGTGCAGACATCAGACATACCTGGAGTGGCTTCGGCTCCTGGAATAAGAGCGGCGCCGTCTGGATCCAGGTCTGTCTTCCACTAATCTGATCTTTCTGCCATTTACTTCTGTCCCGTCCAGCTTTTCAAGGGCTCTTTTCATGTCAGAATAGGATTTGAACTCAATCACACCTTCGTTTTTCCTTCCTTTGTGTGCATCTGCATATGTCACTTCCCCTGCCTGACGCATATAATCCTAGAGGGAGAGGACAGAATAACCATTGCCTGGAATCCAGTGGCAGGCTCCCAGGCTGACCCTGCTCACTTCTGCAACAGTGCTCACTTGACCTCTTCTGATCACACAGATGTCAGCAAGGGTTTGAACCAAAGAGCATTTGCAGTGCTAACACCAAGATTTCTGAGCAAGCCAATTAATGCACTACGATTTCACAGAGTTTGTGCTGTCAGAACCAAGATGGGGTTGATGGGTTTTGAGCCAAAGGATAATTTAATGTCTCCCACCTCAAGTCTAACAATAGCAAATATGCTCTGGACAATGGGAAGTTTCAAATAAAGAAATAAAATGCTTGCTCTCTAAATCACGTTTTAGATAAACTTAAAGGTCAAATATGAGGGGCAAGAAGACCACAGGCAAGCAGATTTCCCTATCCTCCACCTAGGTAGCATCTCATTCTGCTGGAGGAAACCCCCACACAAATAAAAACTCCATTCATTTTTCCACTTCATGCTTCCTGGCTTTGCTGTTTCAATCACTAAACACCTCTGTTTAGCAGGGAGTGCCATTCCTGCCTGATTTCCAGCAAGCTGTCAGACAGGGCCACCTTCCAGCCAAAGATAGAGATGGGGCACAGAACTCCAGCCCAGTCTGTTTCCACCCCAGAACCCCCATCTCAAGCACTCTGACACAAAAAACCATTCAAAAGAAGCAATGTGTCCACTGGAGGATTAATCATGCCATGCTCTGCTTACAGTTTTTAACACCAGAAGCAGAGACAAGGTCCTGCTGGGGTGAAGCATTAACAACAAAAGACATCTGAAGAATCTCAGTATGTACCTGAACTAGTGTCCCAGACTCAATTACAGACCAGTTTCTACTACGTCAAAGTTTGTTTAGAACAAGTTTTACACATCCTTAAAAGAGAAAGTGTTCCCGTAAGAACAAGTGGTTTTAACCATTGCTGCTAAATCTGATGAGGAAACACTCTCTTTTTGTGCCTACTGATGGGATTCTGCTCCCTGTCCTGCCCTCCCCCAGCCATGATGCAGATAAATCATGGGGCAACACTTCACCTCCAGCCTACTGGGAGATCCTGTGGGCTCCGTGGTGTTACCCAGCACTTCCACTGCAGAGAATCACCTTCTACTCCTTCAGACTTTGAGAAAATACTAGCTTGTGGCAAAGGTTTTGCATGGTTGCTCATGCTGGAAGCATCCTTTCCTTGAAAATCTTTTTTAAAACAGCTTTACACAGTGTGGAGATTCTTAACAGAGACAATGCTATCGTTTGGAAATAGCTCTAGCACCTGACAAGCTGATGCCTAAAATCCAAAGTGCCAAGGGTGAACCTCTCTGTCTCCAGCCCATCCTCCCACTGCTTTGATTAAAGATAAGATAAACCACATCTGCACGTGCTGGTGGTTTGTGTTCAGTAAACCAAGGTATTCTCTGAGTCACAGCGAGTCTGCAGGTGCAGCTCCCAGGGTCACATTAATTTCATTTGTGCAAATACACTTCCAGAGTGACTTAATGTGTGCTTCAATCCCCAAATCTGTATGCAGACAACAAGCTGAGCTGAGAACACAGCTGGACGGAGCTTTCCCCTTGCTGAAAAGGAAGCTGACTATTTTTTTTTTACCCCTTGTGCTCTTTAAAAGGGTAAAGAAAGGGGCCTCATACCTTAAGATCTTGCCAACTGCAGCGGCTTGACAAATTTTCCACAATCAATCTGTATTCTGTACGGGTGGGAGGACCATACTTATCTCTTCCACTTCTTCTATAACCATATCCACCTTGAGGAGGTGACAAGCAGACAGCAGAACTTCAACCAGAGAAATGGAGCCCTCGTTCTACAGCCCACACCAAAACTCCTCTGCCCCACACATCCCCGCAGACATCCCAAGCTCACCCACCCACCCACCCACCCCCCCTTTGTCCAAACTCCATCCCCCTTGGGTCAAATGTTACAAAGATCCAAAGCATGATTAAATAAATAAATAAATATAAATAAACAAATTGACTACGAGCACGTAATTAAAGCAGAGCACATAATTAGAGTTACGCCAGGACCAACATGCAATTAAATTTACGTTAATTTTTAAGGGTTTGAAAGCAGAAATGGAACGAAGCCGGTTGACTAATGTTACTTACATTGCTTAAAGGTTTTCTGAATATCTGATAGGAATAAAGCTTTTCAGGCACCTATTTCAGATTAATCTCATCTGTCTCTAACCCTTGGGGTCCTCACCACCCAGGTCTAATGGGGAAAGGTAGCGGTCGTCACATGGCTTCCTTTTGGGTCAGCCAAGGGCCACAAAGGTCAAAGAGCCACTCATGGAAAGGCAAATGGAACGGGCAGTCATCTTAGCCTCAAAGGACTCTTTCAATTAAAACATTGAGGTCTTTGTTAAATCTATGTTCAACAGCACATTGGAAATAAACCATTCAAATAGTTCAACGAAACGATGATCATAAAAACGGTACAAGAAACGGCGTTTATTCATTTATCAGTTAAAAATAGTTTAATACAACAAACAAATCGAGAAATAGATCAACGGTTACATTTACAGTTACAGAACACTACTCACAACTTCACAGCATTTTCTTAGTTAAAATTACTTTTTAAAAGAATAATAAAGGAATTAAAAAAAAAAATAAATAAAATGAGCAAAAGGTGTTTTATTGGAAAGAAATGACAGATCCAAATGCATGGTAGTGCTTACTGCGGCCAGAACCGTAACTGCTGTCGCGCCGGGGGCCTCGGGCATGCTCAACGATCACTCTCTCCCCACAAAGATCTTTACCATTGAGCTCATAAACAGCATCATCTGCATCTCGCAGATCATCAAACTCAACAAAGCCATACCTGGAGAGGGAGAGAGAGACAAAAAGAAAAAGAAAAAAAGAAGAGTTGTCCAGAGAACTGAAGGTGGGTCAGAGCCGCTCGGAGCACTGCCCTGTAGGAAAACATCAGCTACAAGCTCCTGAAGCCACCTAAAGGTTGAAGGGCACCAGCACTACCCCACTGGAAGTGCTGCTATCCCATAAATAATCCATAGGCTCAACAGCTGCCATGGCACGTGACAGCTATGGCAGGGTCTGTGTGCCAGGGATCAGGAGTTCTCCTGGGTTTTGAGGAGCTCGGGTTCATTCCTGGTTCTCTTACGGAGCTACTTGAACTCCTACACTTTGAGTGGAACTATTTGTTCACTGCTGTAAACCCTGCATGGAAGCCCAACAAGAAAGAAAAGACAAAGGCAGGTTAGGAAAAGGGATTTTGCTCTCATCAGGCTCATTTTAGTTTTGACTGTGGGCAGTACTGAGGGTTTGGGTAAGAAAGGCAACGTGCTCGAGCAACAGGACGGACATTCCAGCTGCTGAGATACCTGCAGCTTCTCACACACTGCTGAAAAAAGTGATGCCCACTCTATTTTCCATATCTCAGCATGCTTGAGAGCATGGAGAGTCCAAACCTTCTTAAGGAACTTGAGAAAATGCAGCAAGAAGGAGCAAATTCCTTGGGCAAATCAAGAGCACACCATGCAGGTGGAGAACAGATGAAGTTTTGTGTTTGCAAACAGCTGCTGCACCAGCCTGGCTCAAGAATTGGTGGTCATGGGCAGATCAAGCACAAGAGAAAGGATACAAATAGGGAAGAAAAAAAAAAAAGCAAAAAAAAAAGCTTAATATTAGCATTCCAATGAAGATTTCAGCACTGGTTTCCTATAAGCAAACCCAAACACAACAGAGATAAAAGCCTGCAAACCACTGTTTGCCTGGGAAGTTAAAGGCAGAGCTTGGAGTTTAATCTTCAGGGGTGCCCCAGACATCAGAGCCAACGTGAGGCTGCTGCACTTAAACCTCATGGGCCAGAGATCCCAACAGACCCAGGGTTTTAAATAATTCTTACAGCTGGTGCTCGGGGCCAAGCCAGGGATTTGCTTATGGATGGGAAGCAAACTCACAGCAGCACTGAAGTAAAACTCATCCCTGCCAATTTCTAACCTGGACAGTTAAACAACTATTTAGCCTGGTTTTAAAACACCAAAAGTTGTGTGTTTGCCCACTATCCCTACAGGCCAGGGGGACAGGACAAAAAGCAGAATGCTGTTTATTGGCATTCAAAGTCCACCTGATGTTGAAATGACTTCTTCTGTCACCTGCCAAGAGCAGATCCAGGCTCCAGAGTCCCCCCCAGCAATCACCAGGGATGCTGCAGCCCTGGGCATCTTCTCAGCTGTGATACAGAATCATAGAATCCTAGAATAGGCTGGGTTGGAAGGGACCTCAGAGCTCATCAAGTCCAACCCTTGATCCACTCCCCCCGTGGTTCCCAGCCCATGGCACTCAGTGCCACATCCAGGCTCTTTGGAAAGATCTCCAGACACGGAGAATCCACTACTTCCCTGGGCAGCCCATTCCAATGCCTGATCACCCTCTCCAGAAAGAAATTCTTTCTCATCTCCAACCTAAACCTCCCTGGCACAACTTGAGACCCTGCCCTCTTGTCTTGCTGAGAGTTGCCTGGGAAAAGAGCCCAACCCCCCCCTGGCTCCAACCTCCTTTCAGGGAGTTGGAGAGAGTGATGAGGTCTCCCCTGAGCCTCCTCTTCTCCAGCCTCAACACCCCCAGCTCCCTCAGCCCTTCCTCACAGGAATTCTGCTGGATCCCTTCACAGCCTCCTTGCTCTTCTCTGGACCTGCTCCAGCACCTCAAGCTCCTTCCTGAGGGGCTGAGGGGCCCAGAACTGGACACAGGACTCAAGCTGTGGCCTCCCCAGGGCTGAGCACAGGGGCAGAATCCCTTCCCTGGACCTGCTGGCCACGCTGTTCCTGAGCCAGCCCAGGATGCCATTGGCCTTCTTGGCTACCTGGGCATGGGGGCCACTGGCCTTCTTGGCTACCTTGGTTACCTACATCTGTAGGCAAACACATCGTCATCCTGACCCTGGGGCTGAGCAAGTGTGGGAGTGCTGGTGTTTGAAATAACCCAGGACAACAATGCCCTGAGACAAAAACATTGGCTTCCTCTGTTGGGTTACTTTGTTTTTAAGGTTTCTGTACCAGCAGGTCCAGCTTGGCTGGGTGAGAGCCCCTGTCCCCAGGTCTCAGGAATAACTCCAGACACCACCAAGCAAGGCAGCTGCTTTCTCATTCGAGTGCTGTAGCTGCAGGGAAGGAAGGAGCAGGATTGATTCACAGCAATCGAAGCAATCACAGTCATTACAAAACGATTCCAACTGCAACTTTCTTCCCTTCAATTCCAAAACCAGAGCAAGCCAGCTCCAACCTGTAAATGAGACCTCACCCTCAGAGCAATTACACACAGAGGGAAGTGCCTGGTGGGCACCAGCACTTTCCAGACAATAAATGCAGGGACTTTGAAGCTGGACTAACAAAGAAGTATCTGAACTGGATCAGAACACAGCATTGAGCTGGTTCCTCCCCAAAGTGCACCCAGGAGCTGGTGGGGGGCACTCGGGGTCTCACCCCCCACCCCAAGCACCTTGCAGCTCCAACACTCATGGAAATTTGCTCCCAAGATGGTCCAACAGCACCAGGACCTTTATGGCCAAAGTGGGACAGAAAGCATTTACCCTTTTTCTCCTCTCAGCCCAAAAGGGAATGCTCATTCTTTTCCCTGTGCTGTTTGTCTTTCTTATCTGGGAATATGTAAAGTGCAAGTAGCCCTGGAGTGAGATACTGCTCTGACAGAAGAGGTGGAAGCAAGTTACAAAAAGAAACTTCTGTTCTTTAAGACAAACAAGCAAGCTCAGACAAACCCTGAAATTACCTGCATTACCAAAAATCATACCCCACATCATTCCTGTGAAAGTAGCACTGACCCTCCTCTTAAATATGTATTAATATTGCACCCGATCAGCTAAAACCATGAATCAAAAGCTTTCTGAAGCAGAGTTTTACACCTCAGAAAGCTCTCACTGCTGACACAGCCTTAACTACAGCAATCTGAACCTGCTGGGATATGACAGTAGTGCAGGTAAATCTTCTTTTAAATGTCTACTATTACTACTTCATATGTGGCATAAAAATGCTTACTAAAAATGTCAATGCAATTTACTTCAGCTAATGTGAACCTACACCATTTTCTGGTCATATCAGAAACCAGAAAGAGCTGCAGAAATATCTTCTTATCCCAAGCAATTCCAATAGACTGAAGCTCCTAAAAGGTGGGGGGTTTGTTTGGTCAACGTCAGTTCTTTCACCCAGCCAAGTTGTCTGTGTTGGTTGCCCAACAAAAAGTGATTGGATTTCCCTGAGCCTTTCCCACCAAGTGAAGTTCATGCCCATGAACTGCAAAGGGCAGGGAAAAACAATCAAATTGGTCTCACCACATAGTGGTAGATGATGGTAAGGTGGCCTCCTAATGAACTGCTCTTTAATTCCAGTGGATTTATGGATGTTTTTTCCCCCTTTGCTTATGTTAGGATAAATAAGGTGAGATTTTAATTTCTTTTTGCTTTAAAGATGTTCATTTGTGCTAGAAGTCCAGAGATGCTCAGTGACACTTACCATTAGTCCAGAAACTTAAAGGAATCTCTACCAAATCATAGGTTTAAATGTTCATATACTGAAATCCAGTTATTTTCTGAGGCTGTAGCTTCAGCAACTCATTTAAATGTTTTGTTTCAAGTTCCTGAAGCTGCTTGTCCTTGATAAGGTGTTCCCAGCCTGGCTGCTGCCTCCTCCAAGCAGGAGGGGTGGGCATCACCTGGCTGGGAGCAGCACAGATCACAAAGCATCCAGAAGTTATCTTTTAGGAGCTGGATGTGTGGCATTCTTTATTCCAAATGAAACTGGAGCCCAGAATCAGTTCTTTGGGTGTTTTCTCCTCTGCAGCTGCTCAGCTCACTGCCTGCTTGCCCTGACCTTGCTCACCCAGAGAGGCTGGAGCAGCAAGAGGTGCAGTGAGCTGGTTTTGACAACATCTGTCCAGACAAAGCAGTTGTGCAATCTGAAATTCAGGGAGCTGCCAAACCATCAGCTTGGTTGTGCTTGAGAGGAGAGCCAGGTGAGAGCTGAGCAGCTCTCTCTTTGTTGGGAACCAGCAAAGCAGCTGCTGAATCCACCCCACAGCTGCTGATCATAGAATCCTAGAATGGGCTGGGTTGGAAGGGACCTCAGAGATCATCACTAAAAGATTCCAACACTCCTGAAGCTTTAAGGGTTGGGGGACACCCCCCTCCCCCTTAAAATAACAATTTGTTTTCTTTGGGAAAATCCATACTTGAATGTCCTGGTGGAGCAGGATCCAAACCCTGGAGAGGCAGCTGGTGGGACAGCAGAGGTGAGAACACAGGGGGGGCCTCTGGGGGGGCTGAGGACACTGCCTGTCACCACCCTGCAAAGGGGGCTCTGCCCCCCGCAATGGGGTGCTTTAGTAGGGTTTTTTTGGGGGTACATCCTGGCTCACCCTTAGGTGCTCAGCTTGGGGTGTGGAGAGGACACCCCCCCCCCCACAGAGGGTGCACCCACCCCCCATCCAGCACCCCAACAACTGACGCCGAGGCCCAAGCATCCTGTCCCGTCCCCGTTGCCATAGAAACCCATCCCAGGCATCCCATCCCAGCAGGATGGGGCCGTGACCCGTCCCCCTCCCGGTACCACAGCGACCCAGACACCCCCCCCAGCCCACCTCGTGTCCCCCCCTTCCCGTTGCCAGGGGAACCCCGGCACCCATCCCCCCATCCCATAGAGGCCCAGGCATCCTGCCCCCCGTTCCCATAGCAACCCAGGCGTCCTGACCCCCCCTCCCGTTCCATAGCAACCCAGGCGTCCTCCCCCCCCCCTTCCCCACACAGGCCCAGGCGCCCTCCCCCCCCCTCCCGGCCCGGCCCGGGCCTCCTCCCCCCCCCCCATCACCTCAGAGCCGCCCGGGGGGAACCCCTCAGAGCCGGTGGTGATGGGGAAGGGGAGGAAAGGGTCAGAAAGTGCCGGTCCGGTTCGGTTCGGTTCGGTTCGGCCCGGTGGGCGCTCACCCGTTCTTGAGATCCACCTCCAGGATCTTGCCGTAGCCCTTGAAGAACCGCTCCACGTCGCGCTCCCGCGCTTGGTAGCTGAGGCGGCCGATGTAGACCCGCGGCATGGCGCCCCGAGAGGCACCGGGGGGAAGGGGGTGAGGGGGGGGGGGGAAAGGTTCGGGGTTCGGTTCGGCCCGGGCCGGGCCGGGCCAAGGGGAGGGGGCGGCCCGCGAGGGGCGGGGCTGAACCGGCGGCGGAAAGGGGCGGGGCGGGGGCGGCGTGACGTCACGGCGCGGGGAAGAGCGGAGTGGGGGTGACGTCATAAACAAACCCCGCCCCCTCCACACCGGGCCTCGCGCCTCTTAAAGGGGCCGCGGCTGAGGGGATGGGGGGGGCATCTTCCTCTTCCTCCTCCTCCTCCTCCTCCTCCTCCTCCTCCTCCTCCTCCTCCTCTTCTTCTTCCTCTTCTTCTTCTTCTTCCTCTTCTTCTTCCTCTTCTTCTTCCTCTTCTTCTTCCTCTTCCTCTTCTTCTTCTTCTTCTTCTTCTTCTTCCTCTTCTTCTTCCTCTTCTCTTCCTCTTCTCTTCCTCTTCCTTCTTCTTCTTCTTCTTCTTCTTCTTCTTTTCTTCTTCTTCTTCTTTCTTCTTCTTCTTCTTCTTCTTCTATTCTTCTTCTTCTTCTTCTTCTTCTTCTTCTTCTTCTTCTTCTTCCTCTTCTTCTTCTTCTTCTTCCTTCTTCTTCTTCTTCTTCTTCTGCTTCTTCTTTCTTCTTCCTTCTCTTCTTCTTCTTCTTCTTTCTTCTTCTTCCTCTTCTTCTTCTCTTCTTCCTTCTCTCCTTCTTTCTTCTTCTTCTCTTCTTCCTCTTCTTCCTTTTCTTCTTCCTTTTCTTCTTCTTCTTCTTCTTCCTTCTTCTTCTTCTTCTTCTTCTTTCTTCTTCTTCTCTTGTTCTTCTTCTTCTTCCTTCTTCTTCTTCTTCTTCTTCTTCTTCTCTTCTTCTTCTTCTTCTTCTTTCTTCTTCTTCTTCTTCTTCTTCTTCTTCTTCTTCTTCTTCTTCTTTTCTTCTTCTTCTTCTTCTTCTTCTTTCTTTCTTCTTCTTCTTCTTCTTCTTTCTTTTTCTTCTTCCTTCTTCTTCTTCTTCTTCTTCTTCTTCTTCTTCTTCTTCTTCTTCTTCTTCTTCTTCTTTCTTCTTCTTCTTCTTCTTCTTCTTCTTCTTCTTCTTCTTCTTCTTCCTTCTCTTCCTCTTCCTCTTCCTCTTCTTCTTCTTCTTCCTCTTCCTCTTCCTCTTCTTCTTCCTCTTCTTCCTCTTCTTCCTCTTCTTCCTCTTCTTCCTCTTCTTCCTCTTCTTCCTCTTCCTCTTCTTCCTCTTCCTCTCCCTCCTCTTCCTATAATAAGTCCCCCTCAGCCACCTCTCCAGCTCCCTCTCCAGAACATTCCAAGCCTCCAGCCCCCCCACCCAGCTCCGTGTCCATCCACAACCTGACTCAGAGCTGCTTCCTGGCTCCAGATCATGGAAGTGACCCCAAAAATGGAAGTGGCCCCAACACAGCCCTGGGGACACCACTGGTCCTGCAGGTGACTCCATCCACAACCCTTTGGCCTCAGCCTGGCTTTTTACCCAGCAAAACTCACAACTGGCCAAGCCCTGAGCAGCCAGGTTGTCCAAATCCCACCCCAAGTTGTCCCAAATCGATGGATTTGCTGCCCTTGTCTCTGCTGTCTAATAGGGTTGAGTGGCCAGCACTGCACTGAAATGGCTTTTGAATGGACTTCTGGCTTTTGTCCCCAGCCCTGCTGCCCTCAGGAACAGCTCCCACTGCAGTAACTGGGAGGAACAAAGTGTTTGTGTGCCTTGGGAAAGAGATTTGGGGTAAGAAATGCTACTTTTGGTGTCTGCTGAGCCAGCCCCACCTCCCTTACAGTCACCCAAACCCACGCCCATCCTGCAGCTGCTTTTAGCAGGACACAAACTTCTGCCATGAGATTTTAATTTAAGCTTCACAAGGTGGAAAATCCCCAGGACTGAGGACAGGGAGAGGGCTGGGCTGCCCAGGGTGTTTGGTTTACCCCCTCCCTGCCACCCACCCCAGTCCCAAGTGAGCACAGGAAGAGCTGTTGGCACATCTTAAAAAAATAACTGTGTGTGTATTAAACATTGATTTCCAAGAGGTTCTCATCACAATCAGCAGTGGCAGCAGGAACAGCAGCAGAACTGAGTTCAAGTATTCAATTCAGGTATTGCAATAAGCACCCCCTGCTCTGCCCCCAGGCTGGTGCCTCCTGTCCCCACCTCCAATGCCACCACCCCAGAGCTGTCCCCAAGGGGACAATGACACCTGTGGTGTCTTACAGCTCCTGCTGGTGTGGCCCTTGGTAACTTGGCTTTTTTTGTTTTTTTGCTGTTTAAACTCATTTTTGAGATGGAGTGATGCCAAGGGCTAGAAAATCCCTTTGTACCTTTGTCCCCCAGCCTGCACAGGTGTCCCCTGTCCCTGTCCTCCTCCCAGCACTGCACGGGCTGGGGAGGGAAAAATGAAAAAAAAAATAATAGAAAAAAAATTACATTTGATTCTTTGCAGTGCAATGTGGGGATTGTCCCAACCTGTGCACTTGGCTGCTGAACATGGAGGAGGGGACAGGGAGGTGGCTCAGGCTGCAGGAGGTTTGTGCTGGCTGGGAGGGCAGTGACCAGCCCTGTGCTGCTCTGCAGACAACCTACAAGCAGCCAAAAATCACCTGGAGGGGCAGCAGGCAGCAGAACAACACTGGGAGCTGCTAAGCCAGGCAGGAGGAGGTGGTGCAGCTCCCCCCAGACACAAAACCTTGCACCCAAACTCACCCCAGCTAAAGCACGAGGGCAGCCTCCCTCCAGAAGCAATTTCACACACTGCCATCCCTGCAGGGGCTTGCAAACCCTTCAGTGGACACCCAAAGGTTTTAAAAAAAAAAAAAAAAATTTAAAATTAACTCTCTGGAGTTTTTTTTACCTCCCCCCCCTCTCTAAGCATCTCCCATCTGCAGAAACAGCAGCGAGGGAGAGCTTGGCCGTGGTAGAGCAGCTCAGGGCTGAGCCCATTGCCAGGCAGGAGCTGCTGGTCAGAGGAGGAGGATCTGCTTGGAGGAGATGAAGGGCTTCATGGCAGCTTCCAGGGCTGCCTGATAATCCTGGAGAGGAACCTCAGTGCAGGCTGGAGCAGTGAGCTGCCCTCTGCGGATCAGCTGGCACAGGGAGTCCATCATGCTGGTCAGGGCTGCTGGGTCTGCAAGGGAAGAATCACAGAATCATGGAGTGTTTCAGGCATCAAGGGACCCCAAAGCTCCCCCAGTGCCACCCCTGCCATGGTCAGGGACACCTCCCCCAGCCCAGGGTGCTCCAAGCCCCATCCAACCTTGGACACTGCCAGGAATGGGGCAGCCACAGCTTCTGGGGGAACCTGGGGCTCAGCACCCTCACCCCAAAGAATTTCTTCCTTATGTCCATCCTCAGTTTCCCCTCTGCCAGTTTAAAGCCATCACCTCTTGTCCCATCCGTCCAGGCCCCTGTCCCAAGTCCCTCCCCAGCTTTCCTGGAGCCCCTTCAGGCACTGGAAGGTGCTCTGAGGTCTCCCCATTGCTCCCCTCTCTTCTCCAGGCTGAACACCCCCAACTCTCAGCCTGGCTCCAGAGCTGCTCCAAGGAGAGAGCTCTCACCACTGCCCTTCCCAGGCCATGCCAGGGCCACCACCCATGGCAAACACTCACCTGAAGCCACAGAGTGTCCCTGGGACACCAGGGTGCCCTGTGCTCCAAGCTCAGACACTTGGGATGGAGCAAGGTGCCACACCATGGTCCCTGCCCAAGCCACACTGCCCAGCACCTGCAGTTCAGCTGCCCTGAGGACTCTCAGCACTCATGACACAAATAAGAGCAAAGAGGACAGCACCAGAATGGTGGTGGTTTGGCTCCTGCTCCCATGCCAACCCTCAGCACCCACTGGGCTCACCCTGTGCATGGTCCTTCCTCCACTGGGTCATCCAGAACCCCCGGAGCCTCACGTCCCGGAAGATGAAGGCACTCTGTGGGAAGAGGGAGCAGTGCTGGGACCCCTGTGTCCCCTCCCCATGTGGCAGAGGATGGCAAGGAGACTCCCCATTGCTTTGTCTGTGCTCCCACTTGTGGGTCAGGGGACAGTGGGGTGTGGGGATGTGACTCCCAGGTGTGGAGTCAGGGTGGGTTTGATGCTTGGGACCTGCAGCCCAAATCCTCCATAAGTCAAGCCAAGAGACTGCTCTGGGATGCAGAGCAGCTCATCCCATAACAGACCCCAGGGCTTAAATAAAAAGAAGGTTGGAGGCTCTCAGGGTGCAGGCAGGGAGAGCCAAGCTCTGGGAGAGCCAAGCCCTGGGGACAGGGACATCCCCAGTGGAGCACGGGGGACAATGCCCCAAGGGGAACCAAGAGCATCCCCAGAACTCACCACAGGCACCATCACAGGCTGCTTTGCCATCCCCCCATAGGTGACCATGGTCCCTTTGGGCCTGCAGAAGGAAGGGGGTAGCTGGGGATGTGGCTGCCAACCACACAGCTTTGGCCCTGCAACTTCTGCCCCCACCATGCCCAAGCTCAGTGCTGTACCCAACCCCAGCGTGGCACCAGGGGGGCTGTTCTGACACCAAGTCACCCCTCAGACCCCACCTCCCAGAGCTCCCCTCGTGCTCCCACACCCCGTTAGCTGAATTTGCAATTAAATACATCAGCTGCACCAAGCCAGGACCAGGGGGACCTTCAGAGCTGCATCTCAGCTGCCTCCAGCCCCTGGCAGAGCTTGGGACAGGCAGTGCTGATGGGTCAACTTGAAGTCACTTCTTCCCCGCTCAACCCTGCTCTCCAAAACTTCATCTCCAGCCATCTCTTGCTCTGCAGGGCCTCTGAAGGTCCCTCTGATGCTGTCCCCAAGCCCATGCCCAAGCCAGCCCCAGCCAAACTTACTGCAGGTGCCTCAGCATCTCCGTTGTGCTTTTGCCTCCGACGCAGTTCAGGGCAAGCCGAGGCTTTGGGATGCTCTGCAAGAGTTTATTGAGAAGGTCCCCAAACTTTAGGGCCCCTTTAGAGGACCCTGATTCTTGAGGGAGCAACTGCCTTAAGCTCAACATTTACCTGCAGGCAGCTAAGAGCCAAAGAGCTAAAACTCTGTGATCTCTTGTAGCAAAAGCCTTCAAGTTCTGGGGCTAAATCCTGATCTAGAGAGAGCTTTGTCCTTCCCACCATCCCTGCACTTTCCTCTGCAGTTGCTGAGCTGCAGGGATGGCCCTGGATGGGCTCTCCAGTGGGATCAGCATGGAGGTACCTTAAATAAATCTTTCATCTCTGGCTTTCTCAGCATCTCCTCTGTGATGACGTGGTCTGCACCCAAGGCCATCAGCGTCTCCACCAGCTTTGGGAGATCAGGTCTGAGGGAGGAGTAAAAAAATAAATGAACACCATGAGCCAGAAAGCAGAGTGTCACCTTCTCCACCCTGCTGGGGGGACAACAGGACAGAGCCTGCAGGAGCAACCAGAAGAAAGTCCTGGGATGGGTGGGCAGGATGATCATCAGCTCCAGCTCCCAAACCTCCTGCCAAACTCCAGCCCACACCCAGGGCATCTCCCACCCCCCCAGGAGACCTTCTCCTCTCCCAGGTGGGACCTACCTGTCCCTCACCACGTTGATGGTCTTGATGCCAGAGGCTTTGGCAATCTGGATGACAGCCTGGCCCACGCCGCTGTTGGCTGCGTTCTGGATGATGGAGTCACCTGGAGAGAGAGACAAACCCAGGCTTTTCCCTGCAGAACCCAGCAGCAAACCCCACCTGGGATTTCTTCCCAGCAGGCAGGGCCATACCTGGGGCCAGGCTCTCGAAGTCGCTCAGCATGCGGAACGCCGTGCAGGGGTTGACACTCAGGGTGGCAGCACACAGCACTGGGATGTCCCTGGGCACTTTCAGCAGCATCTCCTCAGGAAACACTCCCCGAGTCCTCCAGGTCCCTGGGGTACCAGCAGGATGGCAGGAAGGGGGGCAAGGCAAGGAAAATGGGATGAGAGCTCAAGCCACGCCATAGCCTGAGTGCTGGGGGCAGCTGCACTGCCACTGAGATCCTGGGGAGTGAATGAGGGGGTTTCTTCTATATGGGTACGGCCAAAACATGGCAAGAGGCCAGGGATGGATCCCCTGCTGCCTGCTGAGCAGTCTCAGCAATCAATATCAACAGAAAAATCTAATCATTTCCCAGAGGGATAATGGGGCTGGAGCTGCCTGGATGCAGGGAGTGTGTGCAGAGCTAATGGGAACACTGCCCACACCAGGGACCAGCCCATACATCCAAACCCCATTCAGTCAGATTCACTCCCTCTATATTTTTATATCCAATTTAAACCCCTGTCACCCATTTACTGTTTGGTTTTTTAGTTCCAATGTTTAAAAATATCACTTTTGGAACTTAACTAGATGGCTTTCCTCCTTCCATTAAGCTAAAAAGCTTTTTAAGAAGAAACAGGCAAAGAACAAGCTATTGCACTAAACC
Organism: Calypte anna; assembly: GCF_003957555.1. Classification (NCBI taxonomy): domain Eukaryota; kingdom Metazoa; phylum Chordata; class Aves; order Apodiformes; family Trochilidae; genus Calypte; species Calypte anna. The sequence goes on from NC_044268.1 coordinate 4,941,146, forward strand.
CAGAACTGACAATTTTTTCTGGCCATTGGCACTTTGGAGAAGCACAAGAGACATTTGTTAGAAAAGAAATTCCCCTGCTTTCCTGTCAAAGCACTATTAAGGAGAAAACTGTAATGAGATAGAACTGTGACCTTGCCTGGGTTAAATGCTTCATCCTGGGTCCTGAAAAAACCTCTAAGGAGATGGCAGCAAATGTGGTTGTTTCCAGATTGCTGCAATGCTTTCCAAGAGTGCAGAAACCCAAGAATAAAGTTTTGCTCTATGCTACAGAAAAGTAGATTATTTCTAAACTCAAGTTTTACACAAGCAATGGCACAGCTAGAGCTGCTCTGGGCTTTTGCATTGCTTGTGTCCCCTCTCCCAGAGCCCTCCTGCATCTGCAGAGGACCAGCAGCAGGGAACCCCAGAGTCATCGTGGTTGGAAAGGACCCTCAGGATCATTGAGTCCAACCACCAGGTCTCCAGCACCTTCTCCACATCACTGCTTGGGGCTGGGCATCAGGTTCTGAGCTTGTTTTAAGGAAAAATGAAACCCGAACCCAACATTAAAACTAAAAATACAGGACAGAAAAGAGTAATCCTGAGACTGTAAGAAACGAAGATGCCTTCGTGCAGCTCCAGTGGTTTTCCTGATGCTTCTTGCCTGAGACAATCCAGCCCATTAGACCTATGATGATGCTAACACAGCACTAAGTGGGTTCCAACTGCTGCTTCCCTCACCTGAAACCTTCCCTAATGGAGCTTTTATTCATTTATTTTTTTATTTGAAGTCCTATCTGACTAGATGTAATCGCTGTAACTGGAAGAGGCCCATGGCTTTACCCAGACCCTGCAAAGCTTTGGAGAGGAGCAGATGAGCTCCAGGACCCCCCCAGATCCCCCCCACCCTCTCCCAAAGGAGGGGAAGCACATCCCTGGGTTCACTCCATCCACACTTCAGCATCTCCTGGGGGGCTTCAGCATCCCCAAAATCCCCTGGGAAGGGAGATGCTCTGGAAGTGAGGGGTGCAGAGGAGGACCCAGTGACTGCTCCAGGCCCTGGCGGTACTGGGGGTGCTGGGGGTACTGGGAGTGCTGGGGATAGTGAGGGTACTGGGAGTACTGGGGGTGATGGGAGTGCTAAGGGTGCTGGGGGTGCTGGGGGTACTGGGGGTGCTGGGAGTACTGGGGGTACTGGGGGTGCTGGGTGTGCTGGGGGTGCTGGGGGTACTGGGGATAGTGGGGGTGCTGGGGGTGCTGGGAGTACTGGGGGTGCTGGGGGTGCTGGGAGCACTGGGGATGCTGGGGATACTGGGAATACTGGAGGTGCTGGGGGCACTGGGGATACTGGGGGTGCACTCACCGAGGCCGGTGCTCGCCGGGATGACCCAGTCCCCAGGTTTCAGAGCCACCACGTGCTGCCCAACCTCCAGCACCTCCCCGACCCCTTCATTCCCTCCCACAGCTGGAAGTGGGGAGAGGATGGGATAGGTGCCTGCAGGGAAGCTGGAGGTGAGTGGAGGAGCCCAGCAGGACCCAAACCTCCATCCAAAGCCTCCCAGACATCCCAGCAGGAGCCTCCAGGAGGATGAAGGTGCAGGGGAGCTGGGTGGGTTACCTTGGATCACGTTGATGTCAGCAGGATTAATGGGGGCTGCCAACATCTTGACATGGACATCAGAGCCCCCCAGCTTGGCTTCCTCGAGGTCCTTTAGTCTGAATAAGGGCCAAAAAGAAGTCTCTTCAGTAAAAGAACAGTAAAAAAACATCAGTAAAGAAGCAGCAGTAGAGGCTGGGCTGACACCTTCTGCACCTGGGTTTGAAGCTGGGAGGAGAGTGCCCAGTGTCACTTCTGACACTTCAAATAAACCCCTTGGGCTCAGAGCCACTTGCTCAGGTTTACACCACACTAAAAACTCAGGTTTACATCAGGCAGACAGGTTTGGGATGGTGGCTGCTAAAAGCCTGACAGCATCCAAGCAAAGCCACGCTCACAACTCTCAATAAATCAGCAACTTGCACAAAAAACTGAGGTTTTCCCCCATTTCAGCCAGCCCGGGGGCTTGGGGCTGATCCTGCCCTGCTTTAACCTAACTGGGGATATTTTGAGCAATCTGCAAAAAGGATCCACAGGACCGGCCCTGCACAAGGATTGGGGTGAGGGCAGGAGACCTGGGGAGCTGTCTTGGGCTCTGGATGCACCCCCACCCCATTCCTGCACCCCCTGCAATGCATCCCTATTTTTACCCCCACCCTACTACTGCACTCCCTTCGCTGCACCCCAGCACAGCCCTCACCCCATTCCTGCACCCCAATATTTGCCCCATCCCCTCCTGCACCTCCTCTCAGCACACCCCAGCCCAGCCCCCCCACCCCATTCCTGCACCCCAAGTTTTGCCCCCCCTATAGCTTCACCCCTTACTCCCATATACTCCACACCGCCCCCCGCCCCTTTTCTGCACCCCCTTTTTCCTGCACCCTCATTTTCCCCCCCACCCCTGCACCCCCTTTCAACGCACCCCAGCACAGCCCCCCCATTCCCGCACCCCCATATTGCACCGCACCCCAACAACCCGCACCCTATCCCCGCACCCCCTTTCCTCCCTTACTGCACCACCGCCGAGGGCTCCCCGTGCTGCCCATACACCAGACCCCGGGGGGGGCTCCGCGCTGTGCCCGAACGCGAACGCGTTTTTGGGGGGTTCCGCACCCCGCGCAGCACCCATCCTGCCGCCCGATGCATTCGGATCGCTTCGGCGCCGATCGGTGACCTTCGGCCCAGTTCGGCTCCTCTCGGCACCGCTCGGTGACCTTCGGCCCGGTTCGGCGTCTCTCGGTATCGCTCGGTGACGTTCGGCCCGGTTCGGCGTCTCTCGGTAACGTTCGGCCCTGTTCGGCGCCTCTCGGCACCGCTCGGCTGCGTGACGAAGGCAGCATCGCCCCGCCCGGGTCGTTCCCTCCTGATGGCGGCGGCAGTGGGGGGGGGGGGGTTTGGGTCTCTCGGTGTTACCGGGTGTGGGGTCTGGCTGTAGGGCTGGTGTATCCCAACACTACGGAAAGTGTGTCTGTTAAAAATAATAAAAAATTAAATTATTAAATGTGTGAGTGTCATGCCAGCTCCCGGAGCCCAGCCAGCCAGGCGGCACAGCCTGAGGACCTGGGCAGTGGTTTCTGGATCTCGGTGTGGGGTGCTGAGAGGTTTTTGGGGATAAAACCCCCTTTTCTCTGATTTAACAAGGCTGTGGGGACCACGCGTGTCTGCTGTGGGCAGGGGCAGCTGGGCACAGGATGGGTGCTTAACACAGGGAGGGGGAAAAAAAGGGGGAAAAGAATTCGTAATAGTCATTTAATTTATTGTTTAATTACCTTGAAGGAAAGGTCTCGTTTATTGTTCCAATTAAAGCTGATCAGACCGGAGGGAGGGAAGCGGAGGTGCCCGGAGGCTGCTCGGTCACTGCAGAGCAAACTGCAAAGTTTTAAAGTAATTTCTGCTTTCTGGGGGAGGTTGAACATCACCCAGGGGTGTCAGGAGCTGCTGGGGCAGTCCCAGGTTGGTGATCACCCTGCTCTTTGGTAGAACCATGGAATGGGTTGGGTTGGAAGGGACCTCAGAGATCATCAAGTCCAACCCTTGATCCACTCCCCCCGTGGTTCCCAGCCCATGGCACTCAGTGCCACATCCAGGCTCTTCCTAAAAACCTCCAGGGATGGAGAATCCACCCCCTCCCTGGGCATTCCAGTGTCTGATCACCCTCGCTGCTAAGAATCCTTTCCTAATATCCAACCTAAACCTCCCCTGGCAGAGCTTCAGCTCTGCCAGGGGAGGTTTAGGTTGGATATTAGGAAAAAATTCTTTAGTCTGTGCCCCCTTATCCCACTGATACCTCCCCGACCCCCCCCTGGCTCCAACCTCCTTTCAGGGAGTTGCAGAGAGTGATGAGGTCTCCCCTGAGCCTCCTCTTCTCCAGCCTCAACACCCCCAGCTCCCTCAGCCTCTCCTCACAGGATCTCTGCTGGATCCCTTCACCAGCCTATGGGGCTTGCAATGGGAAAATGACAGCTGAGCTCCTCCTGAGCTTCATAAAAACCAAGTGGTAGGGATGAGTCCAGCCTTGGGACCTTGCAAGGGACACAAGAGGACGGGACAGTGGCTGTGGTGACCAGGGAAAAAGAGGGAGAAGTGGGATGGTGCATCCCTTCCCCCAGGGGCTGGTTCTAAGCATCCCTTCTTCTGCCTAAAAAAAAAAGAGGATCCTTTTGCAGATAGTTTTACAAGCCTTGTCCTGTTGGTGCATCCCAGCCCTGAGATCCCAGCCCAGCATCCCAACCCAATCCATTTGGGGGGTAGGAGGATATTTGGGTCTCCAGCAGGTCCAGCAGTGCTCAGACCACATCTGGCTGCCAAGATGTGACACCGAGCACCACCCAAAAGAAAAATCCCATTAGAGCAAGATCTCCAGTCTCCACTTGCTTAATTACTCCTAGGAGAAGCAGACACATCTTCAATTTCCCCACCAAAAAGGAAAAAAGGCAATAGATTATTATTCTCTTTAATTAAAAAGCATGTCGATCTTGTAAGCAGTTAATTAATAATTCCACATTAACTTGATTAAGTGCCAGGACAACTCGGCACACAGGAGGCTCCTGGTGAAGCCTTGTAATCCAGGGGGACAAATCCTCTGTCCCCACCAGTTTTTGAGGTTTTAAGGATAAAATCCCAGCAAAATGTCACCGTGGGGTCACCCCGGTCTCTCCACCCATTGCCCCCATCACACCCAGCTCCAGGCCAGGGTGTCCCCACGTCTGCAAGTCCAAACCCCCCTTCTTGGCTGCATTTTTGCTTTCCAGCCATGAACAAGTAGCAGTAAGATTAATCAATGGCTGTGATAAATCATAGCTCATTAACAAGAACAAGGTTTTAAGGCAGAGGGGAGCAGAGAGCATCATTCCTTCCCTCTGGCCAGAGCACACATCACTGAGCTGGGTGCTCAGCAATCACCTCCCCTTCCTCTTCTCCCCACGCACTCCAAAACCCTCAGGTCCAAAGTGGGTTTTCAGGCATCTCACAAAAAAAAGGAAAAAAAAAAAAAAAAAGGAAAGAAAAGAAAGGTTTTTTAAAAGAAATGCAATTTCAGGAGATGAAGTAGTCATTAATCACAAGGAAATTGTGCTTGTTACAGGAGAAACATTAACAAAATAATCATAAAATTGTCTGCCAGCCCTGATTTGCCAATGCCTGAATTCAGAAGGGGATGGAGAGGTTCCTCGTTAGGGTGCTGTAATTAGTAATTAACCCATTGCCAGGCACCCGTGGGCACCCGTGTCTCACCAGCAGCACCAGCACCCTCCTCCCTGCCCCAAGCCACCCCACCACGGGAAAAAATAAGCCCAGTGGGAAGCTCCTGCTTTGGAGGCTGTTAAATCCCCATCATTCCCAAATCACAGGATTTTCCTCCTGTGATCAGATTCAAACGTTGATTTAAAGCAGACAGACGTGCCGGGGGCAGCTGCAGCTTCCTGAAGTTCCTTCCCAGAGGAAAAGATGCTGCTGGGATGTGCAGGGATGATCCAAGGGCTGGAGCAGCTCTGGAGCCAGACTGGGAGAGTTAGGGGTTTTCATCCTGGAGAAGAGAAGGTTCTGGGGAGACCTTGGAGCACCTTCCAGTGCCTGAAGGGGCTCCAGGAAAGCTGGGGAGGGACTTGGGACAAGGGCCTGGAGGGATGGGATGAGGGGTTATGGCTTTAAACTGGCAGAGAGGAGTTGTAAAAATGGATTAGAAATAATATTAAATAAATGCTGGGCACAATGTTGTCCCCTCTTTTCCTTCCAGTTGGATTTGAAAGGAGTGGGAAGGTGGGGTTCATGCCCTGCTCCACACTCAGGCTCCAGCCTCTCAGCACTGAGAGGTGATGATGAGAAATCTGAGCAATATCCAACCCAGGTCTGCAGATAAAGAGCTTTTGTGATTTGGGATGTGATCAGAGCCCCAACACATTCCAGCAGATCCACAGCCCCCCTCCTGCAACACAAAACCCTGGAGGTGATCCTGGAGGAGGGGGCATGGAGAGATTGGGTATAGATCTGCTTGGGTTGAGTGCCTTTATTCTTATATTTTTTTGCTTCTTCTTATTATTAATTCTTTTTTTTAATCGTGGTCATTTCATTGCAATGTTCAGGGATGGCCAAATCCACACAGCCAGGACAGGAGCTGCTCTGGGTTAGGTGCTGAGCAGACAGACAGATGGATGGTGCAGGGTGCTCTGGAATCATAGAATCATAGAATCATAGAATAGGCTGGGTTGGAAGGGACCTCAGAGATCATAGAGTCCAACCCTTGATCAACTACCCCCACAGTCACTAGACCATGGCACTGAGTGCCACATCGAGTCGCTTTTTAAATGTCTCCAGGGACGAAGAGTCCACCACCTCCCCAGGCAGCCCGTTCCAATGTCTGATCACCCTTTCCGTGAAAAAATTCTTTCTAATAGCCAATCTGAACTTCCCCTGGCACAATTTAAGACCCTGCCCTCTTGTCTTTTTGAGAGTTGCCTGGGAAAAGAGACCAACCCCTGCCTGGCTCCAACCTCCTTTCAGGTAGTTGTAGAGAGTGATGAGGTCTCCCCTGAGCCTCCTCTTCTTCAGGCTGAACAGCCCCAGCTCCCTCAGCCTCTCCTCATAGGATCTGTGTTCGAGTCCCTTCACCAGCTTGGTTGCCCTCCTTTGGACCTGTTCAAGGACCTCAATATCCTTCTTGAACTGAGGGGCCCAAAACTGAACACAGTACTCAAGGTGTGGCCTTACCAGCGCTGAGTACAGGGGCAGAATCACCTCCTTGGACCTGCTGGTGACGCTGTTTCTGATACATGCCAGGATGCCATTGGCCTTCTTGGCCACCTGGGCACACTGCTGGCTCATGTTCAGCTTCCTGTCAATCCAGACTCCCAGGTCCCTTTCTGCCTGGCTGCTCTCCAACCACTCTGTCCCCAGCTTGTAGCGCTGCATAGGGTTGTTGTGGCCAAAGTGGAGGACCCGGTACTTGGCCTTGTTGAAGCTCATCCCATTGGAGTCAGCCCATCTCTCCAGTCTGTCCAGGTCCCTCTGCAGAGCCCTCCTGCCTTCCAGCTGATCAACACTTCTCCCCAGCTTGGTGTCATCGGCAAACTTGCTGATGATGGACTCAATCCCCTCATCCAAGTCATCAATGAAGATATTGAATATTTGATTTCTCAAAATCCCAGGAGCAGTTGGGATGCTGCCTGCAAATCTGAGGAGATGTTGTGCAGCTCACAGGGAGTGCTTGAAAAGCTCCTTCTGAGAGGGAGAACAACTTTTCCCCTCACCATCCGTGGCTGGGCTGAAAAAAAACCCTCCAGTTTTCTGCCTGGCTCTGGTCCTCAAACTCAGCATCTGGGGCTGCTCTGCCCCGGAGAGCTCAAACCCCCCCAGCCTGTTGGAGCAGCACCAGGGTAAGGATTTATCTCTGGGTGCTGGGTGCTGCCCTTTGGCCTTCCCAATTCTGCACGGAGAAACCCCAGCACGGCCTGGGAGGTGTGTGGGGTCAGATCTCCAGTAACATCTCCTGACATTTTCCTGGTTTTTTTTTTCCCTGCAGGAACACTTGTTTGTTCCTTGCGTTGGACAAGACTGGGGAGGTTGATTTGGATGAAGATACAGAAGTTATTTCATCCTTTCAGGCTGGGATAACTCATCTAATAGCCCCATTACATCCGGCCACGGCACCGTCTGACCGCTCGGGGCTGGAGGGGTGGGAGGAGAGCTGAGGGATGAGATAATTTATTTTGTCTGTTAGGAAAGAAAAAGGCATTTTGGCATTAGGAAAAGGCAGGTGATTCGGGGAAAATAGCTTATGAGAGAGGGCAAAGTGGGTGAGGGTGGAGGGATAAAACAAGTGGGATGGGGGGGAAGAGGGAGAGAGATTGGTGAAAAGGGGGGGGAATAAAAGCAGAAGATAAAAATGTAGGGGGTGAAATTGCCTAAATTTTAGTGCAGGCTGCTGAGGGTTGTGTCCCTATAGCTCTGCAAGAGCTGTTTGCTGTGGGGAGGGCACTGCTGGGAGCAATGCCCTGGGGGTTTGATGGGCAGAAATGGGGGGTTACTGTGCTGACAGAGAAAATCAGCATTCTACAGAGAAATTAAAAACTGAAGGGTTTCAGTGTGGAAAGAGCCCTGGTCGGGGTGGAGGTGTGCATCCAGCTGGTTGGGGTGAGGGTGGTGGGTGCTGGTGGGGCTGGGGCTGCAGGGAGAGGGTGCATGGAGGAGATGAGGGGGGATGCATGGAGGGGACACAGGAAAGGGACCCAGGGGGATATGGAGATGCCTGGATGGACAGAGGGGATGCAGGAATGCATGGAAGGGATGCAGAGAGGGGCTGTGTGCATGGGTGGAGGGGCAATAACTGCTTCAAGAATTCCCCTAAATTGGGTCTTAAAAATCCTAGTAATCCCCTCAATATTCCCCAACAATTACCCCCAAATCTGGAGGAAAAAAAAAATAAATTTCCCTCGATATTCCCCAAGAACTGCCTCAAAATGTGCAATAAACCCCCTCCAGTATTCCCTCCATCATCCCTTCCTTCTTCCCAATTTTCACCCCACGCGGGGCTGGGTGACCCCCGCACGGCTCATGCCGGGAAAGCTGCTGTTTGTTAAAGCTCCCCCATCCCCCTCTTCTCCCCGAACCTCTGGAAAAACATTTTCCTCCAGGAATCATCCGGAGAGGATGTGGGGAACAAGGCTCCTTTCATCCCCTCTGGCACCGCGGGGCACACGCGGGGGCTGCCAGCGCCTTGGGCACCCACGGCCCCACTCGGGCAAGGGCTGGGTGGAGATTTCCCCCTTTTTCCACCCATTTTTTTTCTTTCTGGGGGGGTTTTCTCCCTTCTCTCTCCCTCCTTCCCACCCCAGGGTTTGGTGGCTGTGCTGGGTGTCACTGAAGTCCCCTGTCACCGTCTCACCGTTCCAGGCTGAGCATCGTGTCCCTGTCCCTTGGGGACACCCAGCAGGACACGGCAGAGGACGGAGAGGGGGTGTCTGGGGGTCTAAGGCCCCCCCAGGGTGGCAGGGGTCCCTGTCCCCAAGGAGCAGCAGGACCTTTATCCCCAGATAAAGATATGCCCCAATTCTGCCTCGGGCACAGCCCCGATGTTGGGGGCTGGAGGACCCCCCCAGGGAGCCCCCCCCCCGAGATGGGTGTCACCCCCTTGCTCAGCTCTGTGAGGTGCGGGAGCAGCACAGGGTGAGGGACACCCCCCCCATCCCGGCACCCCCTACCCAGCTTCCTCCCAGTGGACTCCCCCCTGCCTGGGGACACCCCAGGGTCGTGCTTGGTGGGATCCTCCCAGATGAGGACCCCCAGAGGGTCGTGCTTGGTGGGGACCCCCCCGGGCACCCCCAGAATGGTGCTTTGTGGGACCCTCCTGCTGGGGACCCCAAGGGTCATGCTTGGTGGGACCCTCCCCACCTAAGGACCCCCCAGGGTCATCCTTGATGGGAACCCCCCCACCTGAGGACCCCCCACCCCCTAAAGCTTTGCACCCTTTGCAAGCAGAGACCCCCAACTCCCTCCCACAGCTGAGGACCCCCCTGCAGCCGGGACCCCCCCTGTGCAACCGGATCCTCCCTCTGCAGCCGCGCACCCCTCCGCAACGGGCCCCCCCGTGTTACCGGCATCCCATAGAGCCCCCCCCCTCGCAACGGGACCCTCCTGTAGCCCCCCCCGTCGCAGCGGGCCCCCCCTACAGCCCCCCGTCCGCAATGGGACTCCCCGTGCTACCAGCACCCCCATAGAGCCTCCCCTTCGCAACAGGGCCCCTCTACAGCCCCCCATTTGCAACGGGACCCCCCATGCTACCGGCACCCCCATAGAGCCCCCCCTTCTCAACGGGACCCCCCTGTAGCCCCCCACCCCCCTCGCAACGGGACCCCCCTACAGCCCCCGTCCGCAACGGGACGCCCCTGCACTCTCCCATCCGCAACGGGACCCCCCGTGCTACCGGCACCCCCATTAATACCATCCTTGGCAACGGGACCCCCCCTACAGCCCCCCCTCTGCAACGGGACCCTCCTGCAGCCCCCCCCACTTCGTGTCGGTAGCACGGAGGGACCCCCCGACAGCCCCCCATCCGCAACGGGACCCCCCCGTGCTACCGACACCCCCATACAGCCCCTCACCTCTCCATAACCCCCCCCCTCCCCTCCGTTCCCCTGCCCCCCCCATGGGGTATTGGGGGGAGAGGGGGGGGGCGGTGCCGGTGCTGCGGGTGCTCCCGGGGCCGGCAGGGGGCGCTCTCTGCCCGCGCGGGGCCGCGGCGGGGCCCTGCCGGTGCTGACGTCACGGCGGAGCGAGCCGCCGCCGCGCGGCCGCCGGTATTTGAGGCGCGGGGCGGGCGCGCGTGCCCCGCTGTGCCGCCGCCTCCGAAACCGCGGGGCCGAACCGCGGGGCCCGAACCCCCGGGGCCGAACCGCGGGGCCCAACCCCCGGGGCCGAACCCCCGGGGCCCGCAGGCGGCGGCTTCCCCCCCGGCCCCCATCCCGGCCCCGCCGCGCCCCCCACTTCTCCCCCCTCCCTAGCTCCCCCCCCTCCCGCCCCCTTTTTTCCGCCCCGGCCGCACCATGCGAAGCGCCCGGGCGCTGCTGCTCGCCCTCGCCCTTCGGGTTTACGCTCTGGACACCGAAACCCCCGCCGGTAAGAACGGAGCGGGAGCACTGGGTGCGGGATGGGTGCGGGGGGTGTGTGTGTTGCTCGCTGTCTCGGAGCTTGAGAACGCCGGGCGGGGATGGGGCACAGCCGGGGCTCCGGGACCCCCGGGTGCTGCCGCCCGTCCCGCTGCCGGAGCTGCCTCCGGGCCTCGGGTGCGGGACACCGGAGCTCCCCGGAGCTCGCTGGCAGGCGGAGGGGATCGGTGGCACCCTCGTAGCCCGCGGCTGCACGGCGGGAGGTGAGCTCCGTGGTGTCCGATCGCTCCCCGGTACCGGGGCCGCCTCCTCCGCACCCCCCCTCCCGCTGCACCCCCGGGAAGGGAAAGTTCCCCCCCGGAGGAGCCCTGCCCGGTGCCGGGGATGGAGCAGCCCGGGCTCCGCCGAGGACGGGCGGGGGGAGCCCTGTGCAGCCCCGGGCGGGGGGCGGCGGGACCCGCACCGTTTGTTGGTAACCCGGGGAGGGGTCCCGGAGGTCCGGGGGGGGTGTGGGGGGTGGGTTTGGGGACCCTTCGGGGATAACAGGTGGTGGCCGAGGCCCCGCTCCGGTTACCGCTTCCCCTGGCTCGGTGTCACGGGGATGTAATTTGAGTTTTGCGCGATCGTTTTTTACATTTATTTAATTTTTTTTCCCGTACTTTTCCCCCTCCCGTCCAGCTCTTTAGCGGCTCCTCCAACCCACCCCTCCCTGGGCCTGACCCTGCAGGCGGGGGCTGGGGAAGGGGTGAAGGCAGAGGGGGGGTGCAGGGGACACCCCACACCCCCCAGGGCTCCGACCCCCCCGGCAGACAGGAGCGGGGTTGGGTGCTGCGGAATGGGGGGAATTTGGGGCTCCCGAGGTGCTGCCTGGGGCCGTGAGAGGTTTTTGCAGGGGAAACTGAGGCTCGGGGGAGGAGGGTGCCGGTCCTTGCTCCACAGGACCTTGGTGCTGCAGCCTCTCGGGTGATGCTTTGTGCTCTGGGGTGGTTTTGGTGGTTTATTATTTTAGCCTTGAAAATGAAGCAACTCTCCCTGTGCTGGTGTTTGGGGTTTTTTGGGTTGTTGTTGTGGTTTTTTTTTTTTTTTTTTTTTTTGAGAAGGGGGGGCAGTGGCCTTTCTGCAAAAATCAAAACAGAGTGGGACCCAAAAGCAGCAGAAAACAAACCAAGGCGGCTCCATTTGGAGGGGGAGACAGCCTGGAGCAGAGGAGGCTCTGCAGAGGTCCTGGAATGGGGGGGAGGATGGGGAGGGAATGGGTTTGCCTTGTGCTGGGGCAGCTGGAGGGGGGAGAGCCGTGTGCTGGGCTGGGGGGGGAGATGCTGCACGGGGTGAAGGAGGCAGCAGGGAAACTGAGGCACGCAGCTGGTGAGGAATTCCGAGCCCTCTGCTTAGGGGAAGGGGCTTCTGCACCCCCTCTGCGTGTTGGGATGGGGGGGTCTTGGGCTGTGCTGCTCCCCGGTCCTGGGCTCTGTGTGGCTTTGGGATGGGGGCAGCGGTGACCCGGCGGTGGAGTCGGGATGGGGGGCTTTATGGGGACCCCCCCCCTCGCTCTCTAGCAGACCCTTTCCTCTCCCTGGCTTTCCGTCCCTGCCAGATGACAACTGCAAAGGGTAGGGTTGAACCCGGTGTAAATCAGGAGCATGTTTACTCCAGCGTTTCTCCTGGTAGCTGCAGGGTGGGCTCAGCTCTGCCGTGGAGCTTGGGGAGGGGCGAGAGGGTGGGCTGGGGGTGAGGGTTCTGCTTCCAGCTCTGTCCCCCCCCTTCCCCACCATCTCTGTCCCCCTCCCCACCAGCTGCTTTTCACACTCATTCTGGTGTTTACTCCTCCTGGTGTGGCTCAGCCAGCTCTGGAGGGGACATTGGCTGTCGGGACACACACACACACACACACATCCCCTGGCTTCTCCTGGGGGGGTTTGGAAGCTGGTGAGAAATACTTAAGCCCATCTGCATATGTGCTTGGGGTCCCTGGAGAGACCCCAGAGCCACTGCTGGGAACAGCCAGCACCCTGTGTCGGGGGGTGTTGGGCAGGTGGGTGGTTTTCTCTCCCCTCCTTTGCCAGGAAGGGGTGTAGTGTGATCCTTCCCACGAGTGGGGAAACTGAGGCATGGCATGCCTGGGACGGGCTGAGCTGGGTGAGGAGCTGAGTGCCCCTCCAAACCCTCTGGTCTGTCCCTTGTGTGGTGTCTGCTGGCTGTGACAGGGACCTAAGAGTTGTCACCAGGGTGGTTTGGCAGCCCAGCCTTTCCTCCTTTTTTTTTTTGGGAATAAACCACGGAGCCTTTTTCCTTGCTGGGAGCCTCTGGCCGGGCCCCAGGACACGCTCAGCTCCCTCCTTCCCTTCCCCAGCTAGGAAAAGAAGACAGTTCTGCTCCCATTTAGTGCATCCCTGCACCCCCAAACTTCCCCCATTCCTTGCTCTCCAGGTGTTCCCCAGGCTCTGTGTTGTCCCCACCCCCCTTTTTCTCCTCCCAGGCTGTTTTGTGCCAGGGGACACACGCGTTGGCACTACGTGGCACTCCTGCCACCCAATCTGTGTGCACTTGGCTCTGACTTCGTTAGCAGCAATTAAACAAATAAAATATTTGGCTCTGGAGCTTCCTCCCGGGAGGTTGGTGCCACCGGGGAGAGGGTTGGGGTGTGTGACATCTCTGCTGGCACTTGGCTTGGTTTGGGGGTGGTGGGTGCTGGTGGTGTTGGTTGGGGGTCACCTGAGGGTCCTGTCACCCCCTCCCCTTCCTGCACAGCCCTGGCAGGAGGTGACACAGGGGTGACCCCGAGGTGGCTGGCTGTTGTTTTGGCCAAGTGAATGGGAATGTGGAGCAGACGCCGTCCCCAGGGCTGGGATTGGGGTGGGGGAATGGGACAAATCCTCCTGGCGTCCCCCTGGCTGGCAGGGCAGCGTCCCCAGCCGTGGGGGGTCGGGGTCTGTGTGGGTCTGAGCCTCCTGGGGGCTCTTTTGTGCTCTCTGGGTTCCTGATCCTGCTCTCCCCAGCCCTTTGCTGGGTGTTTATTTCCTCCCACTTGGCTGCCTCTGGGCTCACCCATGCCAGGGAATTTTTTTCCTCCCCACCCTGCCTTTACCAAGCACACAAACCATACAGGACATTACATTTTCCTTGCCAGATTATTTCACTTTTGGATTTATTTTTTTTTTTCCTCTCCTGCACCAGGGGAGAGTCTTTTTCTCTTCCTTGCTTCTTCCTGAGAGTGCCATGGCCTTTCCCAGAGCTCCCAGGCAGTGCAGTCCCCACCAGGATCCTGTGCTGGGATGCTGCAGAAAATCCCACTCACCAGGTGGGTTTCCTGCTCCCTTGGCTCCTCCTGTGGCCCTTCTCCATGCCTTGGAACATAGTGGATCTTCACTGAATTTAGGGATGCTCCTGTGAGTGATGCTGATGCTCCTGGATGGTCCTGTCCCTCCTGGATGGTCCTGTCCCTCTGGCTCTGGATCTGCAGCTCCATGGTGTCTGTTCCTCCTCCCACCCATGACTTGTAGTTGTATTTGCTTCTTTTTTGCCCTCTTCTCCTTGCTCCAAAACTCCTATTCCCTGTTTTTTTTTCCTCCTGGTGCTTGGACCTGCCCTGGCTTGGGGAGCAGGGCTGCTGGTGAGTCACCTTCTGGCCAGCTCCACACATTTTTCCCTTTGTTATCCAAACTAAGACAAACCAGCCCCATTCCAGCTTCCCTGCCAGAGCTTTCCCAAAGCAAAGCCAGCAGGATCAGGGCCCCCGGGGAGCAAAGATTCCTCCTGAAAGACAAAGGCAGATGCTGGTTGGTGGCTTTGACCCCTGCCCTGGCAGTGACAGCCTCCCTGCTGCCTGTTGATGTTGGTTTTCCCCCTGACTGCACCCGGGATGGAGTTTTTCCATGGAGCACAACCCATCTGTGCTCTTTTCAGAGCCCTGAGCACCCCGAAGCACCCTGGAAGAAGCTTTTTTTTGGGGTGCAGCCCCCCTGGGATTTGCTCTTGGCTTTCAGCAGCCGTGCAGGGGTTAAGCACAGAGGGCTGGGCAGGCAGAAGCAATCCCTGCTTGGTGCTGAGAGGTAGGAAAGGCTCTGGAGAGCCTTAGTGACACAGCCCTGCCATCTGCCTGCTCAAACCTCCATAAATAAGCTTTTTAATAATCTATTATTAACATGCACTGTAATTGTCTTATTAGACATGTCTGGGAACCTTTAGTGACTGCGTGATTAAATGTCAAGATTCCCAAACCTCCTCTTCTCCTTTATGACAACAGCTTGGGATTTGTTTTGCACTTTCCTGGGATCCTATTCTTCTGTTCCAGGCTGGAGACCCCCCCCTCCTCTTTGTACACTGGGGAAACTGAGGCTTTCTGCTCTGGATTCCCAGGAATTTGTCCTCTGGAGTTAATTTGCCTCCTTGTTGGCAGCCTTAACTCACCCAAGTCCTGATGCTGGAGCTTTTTCTGCTGCCTGGCAGAGCTGCTCTTGGTCAGGATGGATGTGGGTGGGTGTTGGGGTGGGGGATAGAGGGGTGCCAGCCTGCTCTGTCCCACCTTCCCTGGATTAGGGGGATCCTGGAGACATGGGACCTGCTTTTCCTCACTGGATGAAGAGCATCTTGGAGGAGGAGGGCTGGGGAGTGCACCCTGTGAGGACCCCTCTGTGAGCATTGCACCCTGGCTGCAGGTGTGGGGTGTAAATGGGCTGCAGAGCCAGAGCAACTCTGAGTATTTTTTTGGGGGCATTTACTACTTTTTATTTATTTTTTTTTTTTAATTTGGCTGGAAAAACCGTGTAGAGTCACCCAGTCACCCACCCTGGGGTAGCTGCAGCTTTGATCTCCTGGATTCTTCCCCCCCCTTCCCCCATGTGGGTCAGTCCTTTCTCAGCATCATTAAGTTCAGCAGGGATGCAGCAGTTGGGGACACTGAGTTCAGACACTGATGTGTCTTAACGAGGCCACTGTCCCCCTGGCCACTCCTGGGTGGCTGCAGATGACCCTGTGTGGGGATGAGCTGTGGCAGCAGCCCCTGGGTGCTTGAGCCTGGGGTGCTGCCTCCTGCTCTGTGGGGACCTGCAGCCTAATTAGCCCAATTAGCCCAGCTGAGGAGCAAGAGGGGGAGAGCTCTGGTCCAGCAGGCTTCACCCTGCAGTTGGGCCATCAGCTGCTGCTGGAGTGGCTGGATGTCCCCAGGAGAGGGGATGAGGTTCTTGCAGCCCAGCAGGTCCCTGGGGTGGGGGGCTCTGCTGTGTGTGCTGCCTGGGGCTGACAGGAGATGGTGGCCATGGCTGCTCCTCCCATGGGCCAAAGGGGATGGAGCATCACAGGGGTTGTTCATGGAGGGCAAGGCAGGAGGAGGGATGGGTGATGGACAGACTGCACTTCTGGCTTGATTTGGAGGGGTCTGTGGAGCTGCTGTGGGTTTGAGGGTGCTCTGCAAGGGGCTGCAGGCCACTTCCTGTCCCATGCTGCATGGGACCTGGTGCCTCAGTTTCCCCTGGATCTGAGCCAGAGGGTTCAGCAGCAGGGATCTTAAATCCTGTCAGCAAGTCCAGGCAGATCTGCTCCAGGATGGAGTCACCTCCAAAGTCCTTTCCCTGCCACTGGGGACCCATCCTGGGGCATGGCACCCTTGTGTGCTGGGTGCTGGGTGATGCCAGGCTCCTGACCCCTGGGCAGCACCTCCCTGCCCATCAGCAGAGACTTTGGTGCCCTCTGTGGTTTGCAGGATGGGTGAGTGCTCTGCCCATCACCTCCAGCTGCTGCATTTGGCTCAGGGATTGGCCAAGGTGGGGGATCCTTGGTCACCCCAAAATCCTTGCTGGTTTATCTGGCTCTGCTTGAGTGGTGATGGGGCACCCGATGGAGGTGGGTTGCTGGGATTTTCCAGTGTGGTTTTCTTTTGGGGAAAGAGCAGCTTGAAAGGGGGATTTCTACAGCCTTCCCAGTGCCAGGGCAGGCTCAGGTCTCTCCTGAGTGATGAGGTTGTGTTGGGGGCTTGGTTGCTGCCCAGCTAGGTCTTTTCCCAAGGACTCTCCCACTTCTGCTTGTTTTTCACCATATTTTCTGCTGTCTGCTGAGTGATTATGCCCCATTGATTTTCCACAGCCAGCAATCACCTTGCTTTCCTTGGGCTGTAACAATAGCAGCCTAAAGCAGTGCATCTCTGTGCTGGCCCATGCCTGTTTTTCATTACTTGAACTTTTGATTTAGGCACCAGCCTGGGGTCCTGCTGCTCTGCTCTGAAGAGCATCTCCTGGGGCAAGGAGCCATCTCCTGCCCTTCCATCCTCTGGGAAGGCTGAGCTCTCCTGTTTGGTGGCTGCAGCCAGCTGGAAATGGGAGCTGGGAGCTGGCTGGGGTGGAGGGTGTGCAAGGTGCTGCTGCACACCATGCTGGGGGGGTCTCTTCTTTGACCACCCATGAGTTCCATCAAAATTTCCAGGTATTGCTGTTTAGTGCAGTCCCAGAGGTTTCCAGTGCAGTCCCAGAGGTTTCCAGTGCAGTCCCAGAGGTTTCCAGTGCAGTCCCAGAGGTTTCCAGTGCAATGTGGTTGCACCCTGGTCTGCAGGAGGAAGAAAAAAAAATACAGGTGGGGAAGAAATGACCCTGGGTGGATCTCTAGGAAGAGTTTAAGATGACAGAGGAGTGGGGTCCTCTGTGTTGAGAGCAGATCTGAGGGGGGCTAGAGGAGGCACAAAGGGGCCCCTGCTGCCAGCAAGGGAGGGGAGGAATGAAAAGCAATAAACAAGCTGGTGGGAAAAGGCATCCTCAGGCTCTGGATTTACAACTTGCTGTCCTGAAGCAGCAGCTGCTTTTCTACCCAGTGTCTGCCCGCAGCCAGGGGACCTGATCAGCCTGGTTAAAAGAGGTTTGAGCCTCTGGGAGTTCTGGGGAGCACTGGGGTGCTGGTGGGAGATGCTGGGTGAGTTTGG
Organism: Calypte anna; assembly: GCF_003957555.1. NCBI lineage: Eukaryota > Metazoa > Chordata > Aves > Apodiformes > Trochilidae > Calypte > Calypte anna. Next base: position 4,958,724 of record NC_044268.1, read on the forward strand.
AGCTCCTGGTTTTTGCCTTGACCTGGGGAGATGGATGGATGGATGGATGGGTGGGTGCTCGTGCCAGAACTGCCCGTGGTTGTCTGTGCCCAGCTTGGGCACTGGGAGAGCCCCCTGAGCCCAGTGTGGGGACTGGGAGAGCTCCTCAAAGCCATGACACAAACTCCCTGGGCATGGGGCTCCTTTTCATTCCCCAAATGGATGTTTCTGTCAGTGCCTTTATCCTCCTGCTGATCCAGTTTGGCTGAGCCCGTGCACCCCAGCCCGTGGTGATGGGTTTTGCCCACAACACCACCTTTAAACCTCACTGTCAGCCTCCCTATGTTGCTTTTCCTGGTGCAGCAGGAGGAGGAAAACCATCATCCTGGATTTTCCATTGCACTGAGACATGCTCCTGCTCTGCCCAGACCTTCCTCCCTGCTCTTCTTCCTCTTGCTCTTATTTTCCCAAGGGCTGGGGACCATGCAGCCTGGTTGCTGGCTGGTGTTGCCACGTGAGGGCTCTTTGGCAATGCAAACAGCTCTGAAAGGCCACAAATAACCCTCTGGAGCTGCCTCCTCAATCCCCCTTGGTGCTGGCCTGCTCTCCATCCCAGCAGGATTTAGCCCATCCCTGCAGGGAAGTGGTACCCAGAGTGTGAAGGGCTGCTGGGGGCAGGGGGGAGATGGGCTTGAGGCTTTCCCCCACCTTTATCCCCTGCAAAATGGGGTTGGTTTGGAAAAACTGCTCTTTCCTCTGCTCCCTGGAGCTGGTGTCAGCCCCCCAGGGCTGTGGGGCTGCTGTGTCCTGGGCAGGGGCAGGGAGCATCCCCCTGTCCTTCGGTCCCCAGAGCACCTGGGGGGGCCTGGTCTGGGTCCATGGAGCTGTGGGGTCCTCATGGGAATACAGGAGCTAGGGAGCCAGAAACAAGCTGAGTTTTTTTTTTCCTCCTTTTTTTTTCCAATTGATTTTTTTTAATTTTACATTTTTTACCTTTTTTCCCCCCAAGGTGCCATGTGGCTCCGTGTGGCACAGTCAGCAATCAATAACAACAGGATGGAGGTTTCCAAAGGTCTGCTTTGTTTTTCTTAGGGAGTCAAAGAGGAAGCCCGGGCTGTGTTAATTAATTGATGGTTAATTATTCAAACACTTGTGTATCAGGTTAGTGGCCTCCTGCCCAGGACCTTCAGGTTTCTGTGCTGCAGAACCTCTCCCAACCTGAGTGAAAAGAAGAGGAATGGTGCTGGTGCTTTCCCTGGGAGCAGCACTGGCTGGATCCAGGCTTTTTGTTTGGGAATGTCAAGGTTTAACCAGGAGAGAGGACTGGGAGGGGATGTTAAATCCACGTGGGCACAAAACCTCCTGGCTTGTGCCCCTCAGCATCCCTGCACCCACGTTGGGCCCTTCTCCCCTTTCTAGGGGCTACTTTGGGGTTGGGAAGGGTGGGAAGCTGCAGTTCCCAGCTGGATGTGGCCTGAGGAAGGACTCTGGCAAGATGAATAAATTCCATTTTGCTTTTAAATGTCTCTGCACCTGGTCCTTGCCCAAGCACAAGCTGACCCCATGGCATTGCAAACCCTTTCCAGTTGTATTTTCCCACTTGGATTTGCTGCCCCCAAGCCTGGGGCTGCCTGTAGCACCTCCACAGCTCCCAGTTCCCCCAGTTTCCCCCAGTCCTCCTGCCCAGGCTCCCATAGGAGCTCCTAGGGTTGGAGCTGAGCTGCAGGAGGAGGTTTAACACCTCCGTGGGGATCTGCAGGTAAAAAAAAAACCCATAAAGGGTTTTTAACAGGCCAGGAGCAAAATGGGAGATGGATGTTTTCTGTAGTTGCTGGTAGACTGATATTGTTCTCCTAGTCCTGTGCTTTCCTAACACCGAGGTTATCAGGAATAAGTGACTTATTATGCAAATCCTCTGTCTTAATATCTGGCTGCTCTCTCCCTGGAATTGCACTGGCTAAAACCCCACGCATTACTGGAGCTGCTAATGTTTACACATTAGCTTCTTTGGCTAATATGCAAGGCTTCAAGTTGCAAATTGATGTTTCTTACAGCTGAGCAAATTATTTTTCTATTAAATGCAATATTTAAAATGATTTGGAGAAGCAAAACAAACTACTGGTAAGAATGTTAATGGAGCTGCTTTCCATATTCTTCTAATCAGCTTTTATCGGGGCCAGGAAATAATTTTTTTTTTTTTTTTTTTTAATATTTCTATTTTGCAGAAGTGGGGGAGCAGGGAGGGTGTTTGTCATCTCCTCTGTGGAATGAAAAAAAAACCCCAAACCCTTTGCAGGTGCCTGCTGCATTTGTGCCCTGGGCTCTGTTTGGGGGGATTTAGAGTTTGGGACCAGAGGAGGTGACCCTGGAGGTGTTGGGTGTGGAGCTGAGGGGGTGCCCTGTTTGATTTGGGGTCTGCATGGCTGCAGGACCCCCAGGTGAGTCCCATAGCCCTGGGTTATATCCCCTCTCTGGGGGTCTGAGCCCCCCAGGGATGGAAATGGGATTTCTGATCCCTTTTACCCAGTAACAACCTCACCCAGGAGCTTGTGCTGGGGATGTACAGGATCTGGCTGGTTAATAAATACATCTGATTAGAGATGAGCTGCAGTGTCTGGTCCCTATCTCCCACCTCTGCTGGTGCCTGCAGGAAGGCAGCTCCCAGCCCCAGCCTTTCCTTCCCAGGGCACCTTCCTGTGGGAGGTGTGAAGGAAATCACCTGGAAATAGAAATGGCTTCTGAACAGCAGCCTGGCTCTGGGAGGTGGGAGCAGCACCCTGACCTCCTCTGCATCCTGCATCCCAGCAAACCCCAGCAGCTCCCTGGGTTTTCCACCCTCCCCAGGGGATGCTGCTGGGATGCTCCTCTTGGAGGACTTTGCCAGAGCTCCCACGTGCCTCAGTTTCCCCGTTTGCAGCAGTGGCATCAACCATTTGTGCTAAAACCATCCTGTGAGCCTGGAGTGATGGGACAAGGGGTGATGGCTTTAAAGTGGCAGAGGGGAGATTGGGGTGGGACATGAGGAAGGAATTCTTTGGGGTGAGGGTGCTGAGCCCCAGGTTCCCCCAGAAGCTGTGGCTGCCCCATCCCTGGCAGTGTCCAAGGTTGGATGGGGCTTGGAGCATCCTGGGCTGGGGGAGGTGTCCCTGACCATGGCAGGGGGGGCACTGGGGGAGCTTTGGGGTCCTTTCCAACCCAAACCACTTTGGGATTCTTTGTTTTTCCCCCTGCAGATACAAAGCACAGATCTGGCAGTGGGATGGGCAGTGGGTGGGGGGGAAGGCAGAACAATAAACTTGTTCCAGGAGGGAGAAGGATTGTCCTGGGCAATCTGAGCACACACAGAGGATCTGCTCAGCTTTTGGGGTCCAGGGCTTGGCTCCTGGGGGCTGTGGAACCAGGCTGGGCCTGATGGGGTTGTGGGGAAACTGAGGCACGGGACTGATGGGGTGTGAGTGGTGGAGACACAGCCCTGGAGGAGGGGGTTGTGTCTCCCCAGGTGGTGTTAGCAGCTTGGAGTGATTTATTTGGGGCTCTTTTTCCTTGGGAAATGGGGTTTGGCCAACCCCAGGGGCTGTTGTCTCCACTCTGCTTCCTCAGAACAAAAATAAAAACCCCAACACTGGGAACAAATTTCTCCCTCCCAGAATATCCCATTGCAGCAGCTTCTGGAGAGAAAAACTTGGGCTTTCCCCCTGCCCTTCCCCCTTCCTTGAGATCACTTGGCACTTCATTTCTGACACTTGGTTTCTTATAAATCTATTTTTTTTTCCTTTCCCTTTCCTTCCTGGAGAATTTGGACGGATTCTTTGCTTTTTCTCCCACAAGGAAGTGCAGCCAAGTTTCAAACCCTCTAAAATCCAACGTGTCTGGTGGTGAGCAGCACAGGAGCTGTGCAGGGACACAACCAGACACCCCATTTCAGGGAGGGTTTAGTGGGACCTGTGAGCTCTGGGTGCCTCCAGGCCAGGGAGTAGGAGAGAATTTGCATTTATTTTTATTTAAAGAAGTTTCCTGTGGTTCTGGGAGGAAAAAAAAAAACCCAAACCATGATCATGGAGCTGGAGTGCATCTTGGTGCTTTTGAAAAATGAGTGTGAAGTTGTAGGAGAAGCCCTAAATCTGTTTTTACATCTGAAAGAATTGGGGATAATAATTTTCTGAGCTTTTGCATTTCCCAGTTTTTTTATTTCCCAGTTTTTGGACTTTGAGTTTGCCCAAGTCAGGGGTCTGAGCATCCCTCCCCAGGGGGAAGCACAAACCCCTCGGCAGCAGCGGGGCCCTTCACTGGCAAATCCTTTGGGGTGGGGGGAATTACTGAGGTAATTTGGGGATAAAATGGGAAAAATAACAGAAGGAATAATCCCCCTGCCTGGCTCTGCTTTCATGCTGGCCCTTTAGGGGATATTTCCTTTGTTGCTCCTGCTTGCTCAGGGGTTTGCTTGACCTCATCAGCCCAGGGGCTCCCATTAGTTAGCTCTGGGGCCCCTGGGAGGGGTAATCCTGGGATTAATGGGATAATGGGATGGGGGTAACCAACCCACCCTGGGCGGCCCCAGAGGCAAAGCCAGCCCCAGAGCTTTGGGGGGGGGGCTGGATGGTGGGATACTGGGGATACGGGGGGCTGGATGTGGGATGGAGGGGGTGGGTTCAGTGTGGGATGTGGCTGGAGCTTGGGTATAGGATATGGGGTTCTGGATGTGGGATGGGGGGGTTGGGTGTGGGATGCAAGGGGAACCTGGGTGCAGGATGGAGTTGGAGCTGGATGTGGGATTTGGGGGTTCAGTGTGGGCTTTTTGCAAAGGATAAATCCCAACCCCCCCCCCTTCCCTCTGTGATAAAGACCAGAGCTGGGCAGTGCCAGCTGGGGGTGCAGGAGGTCTCTGGTGGGGTCTGTGTGTGTGTGGGGGGGCACAGAGCATCCTGGCAGGAATTTGGGGCAGGGGGGATCTGTTGGGGTCTCTGTGTTTTTTGGGGGGGATCACACAGCATCCTGGGATGAATTTGGGGCAGGGGGGGGTGTCTAACGGGGTCTCTGTGTTTGTGTGTGGGGCACACAGCATCCTGTGAGAGATTTGGGGTGGGGGGTGTGTGTCTGATGAGGTCTCTGTGTTTTGGGGAGGGGGGCACAGAGCATCCTGGGAGGAATTTGGGGGGTGTGGGGGGTCTGACAGGGTCTGTGTGTTTTAGGGGGGGGGGGGCACACAGCATCCTGTCAGAGATTTGGGCCAGGGAGGTTTCTGATGGGGTCTGTGTGTTTTGGGGGGGGGGCACAGAGCATTCTGGCAGGGATTTGGGACAGCGGGGGTTCTGATGGGGTCTGTGTGTTTTAGGGGTGTCACACAGCATCCTGGCAGGGATTTGGGGCAGGGGGGGGTCTGATGGGGTCTCTGTGTCCACAGGTGGCTGCACTTTTGAGGAGGAGGGGGACCCGAAGCTGTGTGAGTACAGCCAGGGCCAGGACGATGACTTCGGGTGGGAGCTGCTCCGCAGTCACACCGTGCCACACCTGACAGCTGACCTGCCCCACGGTGAGTCCCCTCTGGCCCCACGGACCCCCAGGAACCCCCTCCTGGATCCTGGGATGGACCCCAGGGCTCCCCCTGCTCCCTCCCCCTGCTCCCATCCCCACAGTCGGGACCTCTCCGGGGTTGTGTGTGCAGGGGGTGCTGTGATGCCCTTGGGGTGTGATGAGCTGTGTCAGTCCCCAGCTCAGCTGCAGTGCCCACCAGCAAGGTGTGATGAGCTGTGTCAGTCCTCAGGACAGTAGGACAGAATGTTTTGGGGCCCTGAGGAGTCCTGTGTCACTTGGGGTCCTGCAGGGACCCTGCTGCTGGAGAGAGGGGGGGGGTTTCAACAGCCCAACAGGGATGTGGGAGGTGGCTCTGGGCACCTCTGAGCCCTGTGCTGCTGCCATGGGGGATTTAACCCTGTGCCACCCCAGCTGTGTATTTTTGGGGTGGAAAGTCAAGGTTTGCCACTTTCTTGATGCTTTTCCAAATAATTGCTTTAAACTGAATTATCCCAATTCGTGTGTGTCCTGCAGGGGGGTTCCAGGGCAGTGATGGATGATTCCAGGGGATGCAGAGCTGGGGATTGAGCTGGCTCACAACCAGGGGTCTGAAACCTGTGATTACTTGGGTTTTCTGCTTCATTTTCAGCTGAAATGTTAAATTTGCAGCAAACTGCCTGAGTTTAGAGCTTGGGGGCTGAAGGGGTGGGGGGGATGGGGCTGCTCTCTCTGCTTTGGAAGATACCCAGGGGGTATCAAGAGAGAAGGGGATTAAACTTGCTGTTGGAGGGATCAGAGGCTGGCTGGGAGAGTTGGAGGTATTCAGCCTGGAAGAGGGAAGAGGAAGAGGAAGAGGAAGAGGAAGAGGAAGAGAAAAGAAGAGGAAGAGAAGAGGAAGGAAGAGATGCAACGCAACAGGGAGACCTCAGAGCACCTTCCAGTGCCTGAAGGGGCTCCAGGAAAGCTGGGGAGGGACTTAGGACAAGGGGCTGGAGGGATGGGACCAAAGGTGCAGGGAATCACTTCGCTTTGAAGCACCCAGCAGGTGCAGGGACCCCGTTTTTGGGCCGTTTCACCCTGGAACATTTCAGGAGGCTCCTGCAGCCCCAGTTCCCCCCCAGCAGCTTGGTGGATGAAGAGTATTTCACAGCACCAGGGCCTCTCTGGGGAGCACTTTCCGAAGGAGTCTCGTGGTCTCAGATTAAAATGAGTTTTTATTGGAGTGCAGCCAGCTGCAAGGAGTGTAGGATTTATTGGAGCGGGTGCTGGCTGCTGGCCACCCACCTCTACCTCTGCTGCCTCCTGCTTTTGCCTTTCTTGTTTGCTTTGTGTGGGTTCCAACCCCCCATCTCTTCCCACTTTGACTGTCTCCCTCTTTCACTTAAAGACAACACCATGGCTGCTTCTCTCCCACAGATGGGGCTCTCCCATGTTGCAGGCATGATTATTTTCCTGTTGCCTTTCTCCCTTCTTCCCCCTTCTTTCCCCCCTTCTTTCCCCCCTTCTTTCCCCCTTCTTTCCCCCCTTCTTTCCCCCTTCTTTCCCCCTTCTTTCCCCCCTTCTTTCCCCCCTTCTTTCCCCCCTTCTTTCCCCCTTCTTGCTCCCCTTCTTGCTCCCCTTCTTGCCCCCCTTCTTCTCCCCCTTCTTCTCCCCCTTCTCCCCCTTCTTCTCCCCCTTCTTCTCCCCCTTCTTCTCCCCCTTCTTCTCCCCCTTCTTCTCCCCCTTCTTCTCCCCCTTCTTGCTCCCCTTCTTGCTCCCCTTCTTGCTCCCCTTCTTGCTCCCCTTCTTGCTCCCCTTCTTGCTCCCCTTCTTGCTCCCCTTCTTGCTCCCCTTCTTCTCCCCTTCTTCTCCCCCTTCTTCTCCCCCTTCTTCTCCCCCTTCTTCTCCCCCTTCTTCTCCCCCTTCTTCTCCCCTTTGCCTTTTCCCCCTTTGCCTTTCCCACCTTCTTGTCACCCCGTGCACTGGTGGGATCACCCAGACAGGGCTGTGCTGCCATTTTATTGAGGTGCATTAAAGAAACAAACAAAATAAATCACTGGAAACCAAAAATAACTACAGCAAAAAGCAACCCAGGGGCTGCTGAGGGATTTTGTCACCCCTGGCCACCTCTCTGCTGGTACCAGGACATTGTGCTGAGGGATGCTCTGGGGCAGGATGCTGCATCCCAGGGTGGGGACAAGGATCTCTGCTTCTCCTGCATTAAAAATCCCCAACCCATACACTGGGCTTGAAGCTGAAACTGGGACCAATCCTTTAGGGGGGAGGAGGAGGATATAATTAGCACAAAATCAGGAGGTGGGAGTTTGGTTCTTCCAGTGCAGCAACACTGGGAAGGAAATGCATGGGCAGATTGTCACCTGCTTGTGTCTGTGATCCTGGCTGCCCTGAATGGGAATTCTTTTAAAAATACCTTGTCAGTGGTTTAATTTGAGTCTTGGTCTCTTTAGTTTGCTCCTCTGGCTTTTTGTTTTTAAAGGGCAGGGAGGGCTGAGGGTCTCTGTGAGGAGAGGCTGGCAGATGGGGTGGGTGGAGGTGGCTTTTGGGAAATGTCCCCTGGCACGGGGTGGGATGGTGTTTGCTCCCTGTGCTGCTGTGACCTGGACCAAATGGAGCAGGTCCTGTTAGGGCAGAAGTAATTGTGCTGGGGGAGATGAGAGAGGAATAATAATAATAATAATAATAATAATAATAATGATAATAATAATAAAAGGAATATGGACACAGTGCCTTTCCTTCTGTCACTGAAATGTGGCTGTGCTTGATTCTGAGGAAATAAATGGTTAGTGTTTTATTTCACCCTACATGTCTGCCCAGGAACTCTGAGTGGCTCTGCAAATCAGGGAAAATTTTTGCTTTTTAGTGATTTTTCTTTTTTTCCCAGCCCAGCCCCAAGGGATGCCCTGAGGTACCCAGCACTGTGTCTTCCCAGGAGATGCTGTGACCTCCTGGGTGTGTTGGGGTCCCCCAGGTGCAGTTCCCAAATTCTGGGGGGGTGTGTGGCTGTACCCCACAAACCACATCCCCCACCCCTCCCTTCATGAGGAATTTCTTGGTGCCACTTCCTGGGAATCAACAGGAGGGAAGTGTGTGAATTCATTGAAATTAACTGGTGGTGAAAGCTATTAATAATTAATGCCTACTGTCAGGAAAACAAGGGGAGACTTGAACAAATGGCCCAGCCTTGTTACTTACAGATTCTGTTGTTATTAAAATGGAAGGGATATTAACAATCCCCTTGCCTTTGGCCAGGGGGGAGGGTTTGGTGGGGCAGCCTCACATCCATCCCCTGTCCCAGCCCCTTGGCTGTGCTGGATGGCTCTGGGAGACTCCTGGGGATGGGGAATGCAGGGCAGGAAAGGACCCTGATTCCAGCATCCCAGGGATCCCTGATTCCAGCATCCCAGGGTCCCTGATTCCAGCATCCCTGGGTCCCTGGTTCCAGCATCCCAGGGATCCCTGGTTCCAGCATCCCAGGGGTCCCTGATTCCAGCATCCCAGGGTCCCTGATTCCAGCATCCCTGGGTCCCTGGTTCCAGCATCCCATGGTCCCTGGTTCCAATATGCCAGGGTCACTGGTTCCAGCATCCCTGGGTCCCTGGTTCCAATATGCCAGGGTCTCTGGTTCCAGCATCCTGGGGGTCTCTGGTTCCAGCATCCTGGGGGAGCTTTGCTGCTGCTCATTAAGCTGAGGACCACGTTCTCCCCATGGAAGCACCTGCTGAGCAGGGTTTAAACTCAGTGACAACTGCCTGGTAAATGATAGGAGGTGATGGGAATAGGAATGAGGGGGCTGGAAGGGGAGCATGGAGGCAGCTGGAGCTGGGAGCATTCAGAGGAAGCAGGTGGGGAGGCTTGGGTGGCTTTGGAGCTGTCACTGATCCCAGTGTCTTGCTTATCCTGGAGGCAGGAGGTCTGATCATTCCCTCCTCAGCCAGCAGCCAGGTTTCAGTGTCCTGCTGCTGCCCAGACAGGAATCTGACACTGACTCCATCCCGGGTCCCTTGTTCCCATCCTGCCTGTCCCCACAGGCTGCTTTCATTCACATCTTCTACTGCTGCATCCAGGTTTTGAAAAAGCCAGGAGTTTGTGGGGCCTGACACGGGACAGGAGAACTGGTGACTTCATTTTGAGTGAATACTTGGCTTGCAAATTTGAGCCATTCAGTAGGTCAGGTCTTATCCCATTCCCAGCATTTAATAAGTGTTGGAATTTCACTGAAAAGCTGTAAGGTGAAATGTGTTCAGCTGAGCACTGCAGGAGAGAGCCTCCAGAGCCTTCAAGCTGAAAAGCCACTGGGTTTCTCTAGTTTTAGATAGTTCACAGTGACCTTTTGCTGAGTAAATCACTGGGAAGTGTCTCAGCCACCTAATATTTAAATTGGGGAATTTGATGCCTTCTCGGATTGATGTTTCACTGTTTAGTGCACACCCAGTGGGATCTGAGCATCACTGCTGGGTCATGGGCACCTTTGCAATCCCACACACTCCATCCTCTCCATCCCCTACCTGCAAGAAAGCTGGGGAGGGACTTCTGACAAGGTCCTGGAGTAATGGCACAAGGGGGGATGGCTTTAAAGTGGCAGAGGGGAGACTGAGGTTGGACATGAGCAAAGGAATTCTTTGGGGTGAGGGTGCTGAGCCCCAGGTTCCCCCAGAAGCTGTGGCTGCCCCATCCCTGGCAGTGTTGAAGGTTGGATGGGGCTTGGAGCACCCTGGGGGGTGGGAGGTGTCCCTGACCATGGCAGGGGTGGCACTAGGTGATGTTTAAGGACCTTTCCCACCCAAACCACTCTGGGAGGGCAGTTCCTCCATGCTCTCCCCTCTTCTCCTTCACTCCAGGCTCCTACCTGATGGTCAACTCCTCTCAGCACTCCCCAGGACAGAAAGCTCACCTGCTCTTCCAGGCTCTGAGTGAGAATGACACCCACTGCCTGCAGTTCAGTTACTTCATGTACAGCAGGGATGGGCACAGCCCTGGCACTCTCCGTGCCTACGTGCGGGTGCCGGGGGCTCCCTCGGGCAGCGCCGTCTGGAACGCCTCGGGCTCCCACGGCCGCCAGTGGCACCAGGCAGAGCTGGCAGTCAGCTTGTTCTGGCCCAGTGAGTACCAGGTGAGCCCCAGCAGAACCTCCCTTTGTGTGCCTCAGACTGCCCTTGGCATGGCCTGGACCCCCTCTTCCCTTTGCATCAGCCGGATTCCCCCTTGCGTGGCCCCAAACCTCTCCCAGCTGTGTCTGGCTCAGAACCTCATGTTGCACAACCTGGACCCCTCCCCTCTTCCTTTTCATGGCTGGGACACCCCCACCCCATCCTCTGCATCACCTGCACCCCCCCAGCCTCCCCTTTGCACAGCTTGAACCCCCAGCCCCTCTGCATGGCCCAGACCTCACCCCTCCCTGCATGGCTGGGACACCCACCTCCCTTTGTATAGCCCCAACCTCCCCCTCTGCATGGCCTGGACAGAACCCCCTCTGCTTTGCATGGCCCAGCCCCACCCTAGGCATGTCCTACCCCCTCCATGGCATTGCCCCAAGCCACGGGTGACCCCTCTCTGGTGTCACAGGTCCTCTTCGAGGCAGTGATCTCCAGTGAGCGCCGGGGCTACCTGGGCTTGGATGACATTTTGCTCCTGAACTACCCATGCTGTGAGTGTCAGGATGGGACCCAAGGGGGGGGTGAGGGGGTGCTGAGCTGGGCTGGGCAGGGGGTTGAGATGGTGCCTATTGGGATGGTCCTTTGGGGGAAGCTGCTGGAGTAAAGCATGGTGGTAACTGGGTGTGCTGGTGGAGCTCCATCTCCTGGGTCCTTCTGGAGCTCCTTTTTCCATTCTCATCTCTACCAGTTCCAAACCCACCTTGGGTTCATAGAACTTCAGAGAAGTGGGGACTGGTGGGGACCTGAAATCCCAAACTGTTCCAACATGTTTGAAATCCCAACGTGTCCCATCTCCTCTTTGTTCCAGGCTTAGGGAAGGGGTAGGAGATCAGTCCCCCTCTGTCAACCCCATAGCCTGGACTGTGGGGTGCTGGAGGGGCAAGGGCTGCGTCCCACCCCTGGAACTCTGGCTGATTTCATGGGGTTTGGAAGAAATGCCTTTATCCAGGATGGGGACTGTGCCCATCTGGAGCTCAGCTCCAGCCCTGGCATCCCGGATGGCTTTGTGGGATTTTAGGCTGTGGTGGGACTTTTGCAGCAATGCCACAGCGGGTCCCTGTGAAGATCAGCTTCTTTGTCACCTCTTGCTTGTGTCCCCTGGCAGCAAAAGCCCCTCATTTCTCCCGCCTGGGTGACGTGGAGGTGAATGCAGGGCAGAATGCCACCTTCCAGTGTGTGGCTGCTGGCAAGGCAGCTGAGGCTGAGCACTTCCTGATGCAGGTGAGCAGCTGCAGGACTGACACCAACATCTCCACCTTCAACCCCTGCATTGTCCCCCTGTGCTCAGCCCTGGGGAGGCCACAGCTTGAGTCCTGTGTCCAGTTCTGGGCCCCTCAGCCCCTCAGGAAGGAGATTGAGGTGCTGGAGCAGGTCCAGAGAAGAGCAAGGAGGCTGTGAAGGGATCCAGCAGAATTCCTGTGAGGAAGGGCTGAGGGAGCTGGGGGTGTTGAGGCTGGAGAAGAGGAGGCTCAGGGGAGACCTCATCACTCTCTGCAACTCCCTGAAAGGAGGTTGGAGCCAGGGGGGGTTGGGCTCTTTCCCAGGCAACTCTCAGCAAGACAAGAGGGCAGGGTCTCAAGTTGTGCCAGGGGAGGTTTAGGTTGGAGATGAGAAAGAATTTCTTTCTGGAGAGGGTGATCAGGCATTGGAATGGGCTGCCCAGGGAAGTAGTGGATTCTCCGTGTCTGGAGATCTTTCCAAAGAGCCTGGATGTGGCACTGAGTGCCATGGGCTGGGAACCACGGGGGGAGTGGATCAAGGGTTGGACTTGATGATCTCTGAGGTCCCTTCCAACCCAGCCCATTCTATGATTCTATGATTGCTTCTACAACACCCCTGGGCCTCCTCTTGGGGAGGTGACAGCGCTGGGCAGTGGGGACAAGGGCAACCACCCCCCTTGTTTGAAGGAGGCATTATTTGGGGACATGTTTGGTGGCTCTGGACGTCAGGGCTGGGCCTCCTGGTGACATCTTGTCTCTTCCTGTGGGGCAGAGGCTGAGTGGTGAGATGATCCCTGCTGCCTCTGTGAAGCACATCAGCCACCGACGCTTCCTGGCCACCTTCCAGCTGGATGAGGTGTCCAAGGAGGAGCAGGACCTGTACCGCTGTGTCACTCAGTCCACACGGGGCTCAGGTGTCTCCAACTTTGCTGAGCTCATTGTCAAAGGTGAGTGGCTGTTGCCCACTGGGTTTCCTGGGCTTTGGATGGGCTCTTTCTGCTCTGCTCTTTGTAGAGGAGAAGGAAGGTGGGACTCTGGGGCTGGTGGGATGCTGGGGCTGGTGGGACTCTGGGGCTGGTGGGACTCTGGGGCTGGTGGGATGCTGGGGGTGGTGGAGTTGCAGTTTCTCACTGGGAATGAGTTGCTACACACAAAGGGTTCAACATAAAACCAGGGAACTCCCTTTCCTGCTGGCCTCAGATCATTTATGTTTGGTTGCAGGAGGTGGGAATTAATTAATGAGGGTGAAGCAGTGCAGCACCATGCTGCCAGTGTACCTTATAAAGATAATTAAGGTTTGATCAGCTGTTGGAGTGATGGAGTTCAAAGGCTGGATTGTGCCTTCCCATACTTTGGTGTCAATCCCTAAGTGCTTTGGGAGGGAGGGGGGATCCCAGTCTGTCCTGTGTCCTGCATCCCTCAGGTGATGGGTTTGGTTGAGAAGAGATGCTGGGAATGTCTTGACTGTAATTACTAAAATAGAGCAGGATGTGGGCTGCAGGGCTGGGGATGCTGTGAAGCTGTTTCTGGAGGGGGATGCTCCACCTGCCCCTTCTCTGCTCTCTTCCAGATCCCCCCACACCCATTGCACCCCCTCAGCTGCTCCGGGCTGGCTCCACCTACCTCATCATCCAACTCAACACCAACTCCATCACTGGGGATGGCCCCATCGTGCGCAAGGAGATCGAGTACCGCATGACCTCGGGGCCCTGGTCAGAGGTCCACGCAGTCAACATGCAGACCTACAAACTCTGGCACTTGGATCCAGACACAGAGTATGAGATCAGTGTCCTGCTCACCCGCCCTGGGGAGGGGGGCACTGGCAAACCAGGACCACCCCTCATCAGTCGCACCAAGTGTGCAGGTGGGTCCCAGGCCAAAGCCTCCATCTCCCCTCTTCCAATTGAAAACCCTCGTCCCCTCACTCCATGCCTGTGCCCAAAGTCCCTCCTCAGCTTTCCTGGAACCCCTTCAGGCACTGGAAGGTGCTCTAAGGTCTCCTTGGATCCTTCTCTTCTCCAGGCTGAACACCCCCAACTCTCCAAGCCTGGCTCCAGAGCTGCTCCAGCCCTTGGATCATCTTTGTGGCCTCCTCTGGAGGTCCATACCACATAAACCATGAGGTATTTTGCTCCATCACTCATCCCTCCCCATCTCTCTTCTTCCCCCAGAGCCCATGCGGGCCCCCAAGGGTTTGGCTTTCTCAGAGATCCAGTCCAGGCAGCTGACCTTGCAGTGGGAGCCTCTGGGCTACAACCTGACCCGCTGTCACACCTACACTGTCTCTCTCTGCTACCGCTATTTCGTGGGCATCGGGCACAACCAAACCTTCCGGGAGTGCGTCAAGATGGAGAGGAACACCAACCACTACACCATCAAAAACCTCCTGCCCTACAAGAACATCCATGTCAAGCTCATCCTCTCCAACCCCGAGGGGCGGAAGGAAGGCAAGGAGCTGGTCTTCCAGACGGATGAGGATGGTGAGTCTGCTCAGGAGGTGCTTTGTCCCGTGGATTCCTGGATATCTGCCCATGGATACTGTGGATGTTCCTTAGGGATCTGGGCCAGCACCTTCTGCCTGGCTGGAGGGAGGTGATGAGGGCCCCAGCTCCTAGTGCTGGGGCATGAGCAGCCACCCATGCAATTAAGCCAAAGCTCGTTAATGGTAGGACCATTAACTGGGGTTTATTTTGGGGCATCCACTGGTGCAGTGCTGGCTGTCTAGGGGGTGGGTGCAAAGATGCTCACCCCCCTCCCAAGGGGAAAATCCTGATTTTGGGGTTAGAAACCCCATCTCTGGAGCATTAATAACTGGGCTAAACTATAGAACTCGTTAAGAGCATCCCCCTGTGGACCCTGGGCAAAGTCCTGCTGGGTGCCTGGGCAGAGAAGAGGGTGACAGGGCCAGAGGTTGCCCAGCTGGTGTTGAGGTGGCCCCGTATAGATCTGGGGAAGGTCTTTGACCCACAGGTGAAGATTTTGGACTCTATCTGCATGAAACCATGAGACTTGATCCCAGGGACATGTGGAAGTACCATCACAGCTTGTTTGTGTGTGCAGGGAGCTGGTTTTCCTTCTATGCAAGCAGATAAATAGATATAAATAGATACAAATGCCTGAAAAAATATATCATATATATGGTGAAGGGGTATGCAGACACCTGGGGGTTGTTCTCTCCCTCTGCTGGCCTCATCCTGCTGCATGCACAAGGCACACACTGCCTGTACCTATATAAATGTACATTAAAATGCATAGGTTATGGGTATAAAAATTATATATCTATAGGTATGCACATTCCTGCCCTAAAGGTTCCTGTAATTCTCTACAAATTCAATAAGTGCCTGGTGCATACGTGTAGGACACGGTGCCTCTGATTGAATTAACTTGTAAATCAAGTGGAAATGGTGTTTGCACAGTGGGGAGCACACAGGAGGTGATCCCTCTGCCTTGTGGTTGGATCTGAGCAAACGCTGCTGCCAAAATTAAAACAGAGAGGGAAGAGCAGAGAGCACTCTGCAGGGGAAGGGGGGTGAGTTTTGGGTGTTCAGCCCCACTGTGGGGGGGGATGCTGAGGGTCATTGCTTCTCCTGGCCTTCTCACCAAGTCCCTTGGAGCAGGAAATCCATGGGAAGGAGGCAGTGTTGGTCCTGGGACTGCTGAGCTGGTGGTGGTTGGGTGGGTGGGAGCTGATGTGGAAGGTTGGGGAACCTCAGGTGTGGGGCAGATGAGGATTTGCCTCCTGGCAATGGACTCCTGAGGATGTCAGGGAGTGGCAGGACTTGGGGGGGATGGAGTCTAACTTGAAGTTTAGGTAGATTTAGATTGGAAGTTGGGAAGAAGTTCTTCCCCATGAGGGTGGTGAGACCCTGGCACAGGTTGCCCAGAGAGGTGGTGGGAGCCCCATCCATCCCTGGAAGTTTCTAAGGTCAGGCTGGATGGGGCTCTGAGCAACCTGAGCTGGTGGGAGGGGTCCCTGCTCATGGGAGGTTGGAACTGGGTGAGCTTAAAGGTCCCTTCCAACCCTGGAAATTCTATTCTATGTTCTTGTTTGTTGGGGGAACACCAGCAGCATCTCCAGAAGGTGCTGGTGGCTGCGGAAGGATTTGGGTTGTAAGAGAAAAGGGTATTTCTTTTTCCTTTCCCCTCCCTGGTGAGCTCTGCTGGTGACAACACAGGGGCTGGCTGTCCTGCTGGCAGAGATTGGGTGTGATGGCAGGAGAGGTGCCTGCAGGGTTTGTGTTGTGGCACGGGCACCTTCCCACCACAACAAAGTGTCCCCAGTGGGTCTGGGAGCGTGGCAGGAGCTGCATCTTCCTAGGGAGCAGCAGCACTCTGAGGAGCATCTCCCTGGGGAGCCACCAACCTGTGTCTGATGCCACATGCCCAGGGCAGAGGGGACACAGGTGGCTTTGTGGTGAGGCAGAGCTGCTGCAGCCTCCAGGAGCCATTTCCCAGAGGGTTTCTCCTCCCACTTGAGTTTCTTGCCACATCTGAGCACATCTCCTTTTTCCCTCCCCAGTGCCTGGTGGCATTGCCTCCGAGTCCCTCACCTTCACCCCACTGGAGGACATGATATTCCTGAAGTGGGAGGAACCAGTGGAACCCAATGGGCTCATCACACAGTACGAGGTACGTGCTGGGTGGCTGCAGCACCCAAAGGGTCCTGGAGGGAATGGGGACCTGGGGTAGGCACTGCTGTGGGTCACAGGGACTCAACCAGGGGGTTCTTACTTTTCTGAGTCCTTCGTTTGGAGCACAGCCCCAGCCCATGTTCATCTGCCTGGAGCAGGGTCTGTCCCTGCTGGGGGTCCTGATTTAGGGTCACTGATGCCATCCAGAAACAGCTTTTCCAGTCAGCCCTGCTCCTGATTAGTTTGGAGAAGAGGAGGCTCAGGGGAGACCTCATCACTCTCTCCAACTCCCTGAAAGGAGGTTGGAGCCAGGAGGGGGTCGGGCTCCTCTCCCAGGCAGCTCTCAGTAAGACAAGAGGCCATGGGCTTAAGCTCTGCCAGGTTTAGGTTGGATATTAGGAAGGAATTCTTTACAGAGAGGGTGATCAGACATTGGAATGGGCTGCCCAGGGAGGGGGTGGATTCTCCATCCCTGGAGGTTTTTAAGAAGAGGCTGAATGTGGCACTGAGTGCCATGGGCTGGGAACCACGGGGGGAGTGGATCAAGGACTCAGAGCTCCTTTCCATCCTGGCTGATTCTAATTCACCCCCAAAACCTCCCACCTTCCAGGCTGCCCCTCTGCCCATCCCCTCCCCTGAATCTTAACCATTTCTCTGCCAAGATCTGGGTTCTCTCTCCCTTTGCCAACCCCTGTCCTGTCCCTGCAGATCAGCTACCAGAGCATCGAGTCCTCTGACCCAGCAGTCAACGTGCCGGGCCCGCGCCGCACCGTCTCCAAACTCCGCAACGAGACCTACCACGTCTTCTCCAACCTCCACCCTGGCACCACCTACCTCTTCTCAGTCCGGGCCCGCACTGGCAAGGGCTTTGGCCAGACTGCACTCACCGAGATCACCACCAACATCTCAGGTAGGTTCTCCTGGGCTCCAGGCGTGGGGCTTCTCCTCCCCACATCTATGTGCCGGCAGTGCCAGAGCCTCCCCGACGCTCCTCTGGATTTTGGTGACTGTTATTAGTGGTGGTAGCTGTGCCCTGTGCCCCCCAGGCAGCTCTCAAACCCGTCAGCCTGATGCTGTCTGAGCCATCAGTGTGCAATCGAGTGATTAATTGGGCTTGTTAATTAACCTCCTAGGACTTGGTGGCTCTTTGCTCGTGTCTGTGGCATCGCTGTTAACCACGGCAAAGTGGCTGAGATGAGTCCTCGGGGGGACCCTGGGCCCCAGCAGCTGCTTGTGGTGGCTTGGGGACCATGAGGCTGTGCTGGGCATGGGGGGGGACCCCCAGCTTGGTCTGGGGGTGCTGCTGAACTGGCTTGGGTGTGCTTCTACTCTGGGGTGGGACTTTTGAGACCTGAAGGGTTCTTTCTTTCCAATAATCCACATCACACCAGTCAAAGATGCTGTAGGTGGGGCTGCTCATGCCTCAGTTTCCCCCCTGAGGGTCCAGCCAATTCTGAACAAATCCCTGGGGACTAGGACTCAATCACCCACTCTACCCTGTCCCCTTTGCAGCTCCCACCTTTGACTATGGGGACATGCCATCCCCACTGGGCGAGTCAGAGAGCACCATCACCGTGCTGCTGCGGCCAGCGCAGGGCAGAGGGGCTCCCATCAGGTAGGTTGGGGTGAGACCCCCCACAAGCAGGGGTGGGTGGCAGGATTGGGCAACAAGGGAAGAGCAGAATCATCCTTTTCCTGGAGCTAACCCACACGTCATCCTCACCAGCACCTACCAGGTCATCGTAGAAGAAGAGCGGCCCAAGAAGCTGAAGCGGGAGCTGGGGGGACAGGAGTGCTTCCCGGTGCCACTCACCTTTGATGATGCTGTGTCCCGGGGCTCTGTTCACTATTTTGGGGCAGAGCTGCCTGCCAGCAGCCTCACTGAAGCCAAACCCTTCACCGTGGGAGACAACCAGACCTACAGTGGTTACTGGAACCCACCACTGGAGCCCAAGAAGGCGTATCTCATCTACTTCCAAGCCATGAGCAACCTCAAAGGGGTGAGTAGCTGGGGGATCCCGTTCCATCTGGTAAGGTGCTCAAGGGCCTGCTTGGAGGGTTAGAAAAAAATGGACTTGTTTTAAACCCCCTTGGGAGATAACCCTCAGTGTCCTGCTTGGGGGGAGCAGATCCTCTGGGCCACCCTATGGGACACTGGGATCATGGATGGGTGTCCCCCTCCTTCCTCCCAGGGCTGTGCCTGTCCCTCTCCTGTTTCCAGTGCTAGGGCTGATGGCTTCCAACCTCCACCACCCTATGTGGTGCCAGCCAGGACCCCAACCAGCACCAGCATGGGGGAAACCACATTCCCAGGGTCAATCCTGGGGTGGAAAAGGACCCTTTGGGCATCAGGAGCTGAGACAGTGGCTGCTCCAGAGAGCTCCTGGGAAGCTTCTGAGTTCCTGGCCTGCCTTCTCCTGCCTGCTGCTGCCTGTTCTCCCAGAAAGCTGTCACATCCCCACTCCACCACCAGCCCTGGCATCCTTGGGCTGATTTCCTCCAAGTGGGACCAGGACCCTTCATGGCTTCACCTGCTCCATCCCATCCAGGAGAGGATGAGCTGTGGAAGAGATGCAGCAGGCCCAGGGCAGCATCCTCCTCGCCCTGCACGGCTCCATCTTGCCAGGAAGGTGTTGGGTTTTGGAGCCTTTCCTCCACTCCAGGATTGTTCACATCTCGTTGGGTTGTAGTTATGGATGGGGAGGAACTTTGCTCTGGCTTGCCTGGACATTGCTGGATAATAACTGGTGGCTGAACCTGGTTTATAGCTTCCCTGCTGGGAGGCACTGGAGTTATCCTGCCTGTCAGACGTTGCGGAAAAAACTGGATCCCAGCTTGGGGTTTGTTTTTTTTGTGGGTTTCGTGCCAGATGGAGCAGGAAGCAGGACAAGCAGGAGCTTCTGACCATGAGGGAAATGGTGCTGGAGCCAGTCCTGCCCCAGGAATGTTACGAGGACAGGTCTTGATCCAAGGGTGGATGGAACAGTGTTGCCAGCACTGGTGTCCTGAGGGGCTGGAGAATGCTGAAGGAGGAAGGCAGTCCTGCCAAAACTGGTGCTTTTTATTTTGCAACAGAAATTGGATCCATGGGAAGATGGAATATTTTAGCTGAACCCATCCCTTAAAATGCAAATGGAAAAAAAAAAAAACAACGAACTGAGCTGAAAGCCCTCACAGCAACCTTGGCAGCAGGCACAGAAGGACTGGAAAATTTTGATTGGTGGGAAAAAAACCCACAAACTCCATGAAGCTCTGAAGGATGTCCTGGGAATGTTTTAGCCACAGTCAGTGATGTGCTGGTGACCTGCAGCTTGATGGGTCTGCTGGGTCTCTCCTTTGATGCTCCTTTGCCATCCCCTCTGTGCCAGGAGCAGTGGTCTTGGCTGGTTTTGGGGACACTGGGGACACTTCAATCAGCAGCATCCCTTGGTGTGCATGTCCTCAGGAGCTCCCTTGGCTCAGCAGTGGGTCCTGCAGCACAAAATCATCTACGGACTCCCTCAGTTTGGGTGTCAAAGCACCAATGGACCAGCCTGGGGTCCCCCCAGCCTTGCAAGGAGTGAGGAGCAGAGCCCTGGGATGCTCACCCCACACTGATTCCTCTTTTTCCTCCGTAGGAAACGCGGCTGAACTGCGTCCGGATCGCCCGCAAAGGTGAGAGGACTTTGCTGTCTGGGTTTTTTCCTCATGGTCGAGTTTTTCCTCTTGGTGCCACCAGGAGAGGGACTTGCCCAGGGTCACAGTGTGGCACAGCAGAGCCCCGTGGCATCCCAGTGGAATCAAATGTGTTTGAGGAGCAATGTGCATCCCAGGGGACAAAATCCCCAAGGTTTCGTATCTGATGTTGCCAACCACCCTGGAGCTGAACGCTGATTCCCTCCTGCTTGTCCTTATCCCCCTGGCAGCTGCCTGCAAAGAGAGCAAACGTCCCCTGGAGGTGTCACAGCACTCAGAGGAGATGGGCCTGATCCTGGGGATCTGTGCTGGAGGACTCATAGTCCTGATCATCCTCCTGGGAGCCATCATCGTCGTCATTCGGAAAGGGTAAGGAGTCCTGGTGTCACCTCTGATCCCTCCATCCATCCCCTCCTCCCAGCTCAGCCCTTCCCCATCCCTCCAGCACTAACTGGGTGTTACTGGTGGTGAGACTGCTGCTCTGGGCAGACTCCAAACCCTCCCTCCAGCTGTGGCTCCATGAGCTCGTGCATCCCACTGTGTATTCATGGGACACTGTGACACAGGGCAAAGCAAGAGGCACAGGGGACCAGGGAGACAAATTAGATGACAACAAGGGGGGTGTGGGATCAGTCTGGGGGTCACCAGAGGTACCAGGGGACCCTCAAGGGAGGTGTGTGATCAGTTTGGGGGTCTCCAGAAGTTCAAAGGTTCCTGGGACAACCCAGAAGGATGGGAGCAGTTTGGGGGATCTCCAGAGGTTTCTGGGCAACCCCAAACTCTTCCCACCCCCACTGGGGAGGTCCCCATGCTCCCCAGCTCAGTGGCCAGGGAGCTGGCATGGATGTGGCTGTTTGCTTCTGCTTGGGAAGCTTGGGGTGGGGTGGGAAGGAGGAGGGTGAGGGCTTTTGGGGACACTCATGCCCAGGAGCTGCCACTGCTTTTCACTCGGGTGCAGTGTCCTGGAAAGCAGCTTCTGGCCATGAGGGGCTGGAAGCAGCTCTGAGCTGGGGGGGTCTCTGAAAGCAGGGGGGTGAAAAGGAACAATAAAATGCTTTCCTCATGCAGGGATGATGGGAGGAAAGCATGTTAACAGCCAGGGGGGAGAGAAAAATAGCAGAGCACTGCCTGGGCCTGTGTAAATCTGGAGATGTCTTTATGGCTCCCTTTGTCCCTGAAAGCGTTGGTGCTGATGTAGGGACAAGCAGGGCTGTGGCATCCCTGCCCACTGGTGCTTTGGGACCATTTAATCTGACATCAGATCTGCCTCCGATGGAGTAAATGCCGTGGTGCTGATGTGGTTTTGGGAGTGGTGGTGGTGGGATGGTGGGTAGGAAGTGTTCCTGTTGCCCGTGCAAGGCAGGAGGAGGAGCAGCAGCTTTGTTTCAGCATCCCCAGGGTGAACCTGTCAAAGGATAAACCAGAGCCACAAATCAGACCCGGTGCTGAGGGCTCTGAATTTGGGGCTGTCAGGAAGCTGGGACAAGCCCATAAATCTCATTTTGCCATTGGAAAGACACTGAGGTGATGGAATGGAAAGGCACCACCAGAAAATGTTCACCTCCAAGAAGTGGTGCACTGGAAATGAGATGTCCTGACCCCGTTTTCCCTACTCCCCAGGGGATCTTTTATTTTGGTTTATTTTGGTTTATTTTGGTTATTCAGTGTTTAAAATTGTAGAATAACCCCTTGGGTGAGGGTGCTGTGGGCACCCCACTGCTGGTGCAGGGATTGTGGTCACCCTGCAAGCTCTGCCATCAGGATACCAGCTCCTACCCAGAGTAAATAACCTACAGATGCACAAGGGGAGCCAGATTCTTTCCAGTGCATTTAATTTTCCTGCAGCTGAGTTGCCCCAGCACCTCCCTTCCCTATTCAAGAGAAAAGCTGCTTATGCAATTTCTGGTGTTCTCTTTGTTTGCATGCTTGCCAGGAGGAACTACTATTCTTATTCCTATTACCCGTAAGTAATTGTCATTCTCTCTCTCCACTCTTCCTCCCAGCCACCCCCTCACCCCGGCTGCTCCAACAACTCCATTTCTCTGCCAAGTACATTTTAAGGGCCTCTGGCTTGGGGAAGATAATGCAGCTGAGCTTGTTAAAAGACCAGAGGCAGCATAAAGGGGAAGGGTCAGACACTCCGGGTTGAATTCTGGATCTTGGTAGTGTTTTGGGGGGGTTGGGACACAGCCAGCATGGGCTCCTGTCTCCTGTTCATCCCTCCCCTGGTTTAATCCCTTCTCTGGTTTCTTGGGAGCCTGATGCTGTTGCTCAAACACACTCAATCAGTTTTTTTTCTTAAACGTCTTGAATTTGGGGCTATGAGGCTCTGTCCCACTTGAGAGCTCCTGGGCCCATCTTTGTTAGGTGTCCAATGAGGACCTTGCAATGGGGGGGAGAAAGCCTCCCCAGTGGGTGCAGACAGGGGGTCTTGGGATGGATTTGGCCCCTTGGTATGGTTTTAGACTCATGGAGTGGTTTGGGTTGGAAGAAACCTTTTAAAAGTTGTCTTGTTCCAATCCCATGGGCAGGGACACCTCCCCCAGCCCAGGGTGCTCCAAGCCCCATCCAGCCTTGGACACTGCCAGGGATGGGGCAGCCACAGCTTCTGGGGCAACCTGGGGCTCAGCACCCTCACCCCAAAGAATTTCTTCCTGAGATCTCATCTCAATCTCCCCTCTACCATTTCAAAGACATCACCTCTTGTCTCATCTCTCAAGGCCCTTTTCCAAAGTCCCTCCCCAGCTTTCCTGGAGCCCCTTTCAGGCACTGGAAGGTGCTCTAAGGTCTCCCTGGATCCTTCTCATCTTCAGGCTGAACAACTCCAACTCCCTCAACCTTTCCTTATAGGGAGCAGGCATCCATCCCTCTCATCATTTTTGTGACTTCCTCTGGCCCTGCTCCAGCAGCTCCATGTCTGCTTCTCACACTGTGCAGCACAGTGGTGCCCATGGTGAGCTGGATGGTCCCTGTTGGAGTGAAGTGGGGTAATGCCTGGAGAAATGGGACTGGGGGAGAGCTCGGACTGCCCTCTGCAATGTCCCACAGAGAGCCTTTGCTTGTTCCAGGAACACTTCTGGCTTTTCAATCCATGGGACAGGAGGACACACTGAGCATGAACACCTGCAGCCAGGGGTGACCTACGTGGGGCTACGAGTGGCTGAGAGGGTTGGGGAACCTCAGAGGGAAATCATCCCTCCCGCTGCCCAAACCCACCCAAGCTGCCTAGTGTTTTTTGGAGGAGTCTTACAGCCCCGTCAGGTCTGCCCTGCTGACCTGGGCTTCTTCTCTTCTCCCCTCCCTGCAGAAAACCAGTCAACATGACCAAGGCCACCATCAACTACCGCCAGGAGAAGACTCACATGATGAGTGCCATCGACCGGAGCTTCACCGACCAGAGCACGCTGCAGGAGGACGAGCGCCTGGGGCTCTCCTTCATGGACACCCACAACTACAGCAACAGAGGTAAGGCTGGGGACCCCTCCACCCACAGAGAGGCTCCTCAGTAATCCTTCAATATTTAGAAAAGGCTGGGGAGCCCTCCACCCATCCTCAATAATCCTTCAGTATTTAGGAAAGGTTGGGGAGCCCTCCACCCATCCTCAGTAATCCTTCAGTATTTAGAAACAGCTGAAATATTGATCCAAGCCTCAGTAGCTGTTATTGCATCTGTTGTAGCCTGATGTGTGTGGCATGTGTCAGGCTTCTCCCCGCCCTCCACAAACCTCTGAGGGCATTGATCCTCTTGGTGTCTGTAGGAGCTTTTATTATCATCGAGGCTTTGCTGAAGGAAAACCACTGGTGGGTGGCTTGGAGCTGGGTCTCAGTGTCTTGGAGATCTGGGATTGGGGCTTAAAGGGGGTTTGAGGCTGTTCATGGGCTCAAACACTGGATGCAGCCCCCTGAAGCTGGGTGAACCCCAATTCTTGGTCTTATGTTGCACCAGGAGAGGTTTAGGTGGGATATTAGAAGAAACTTCTTCCCTGAAAGGGTAATTAAAACGCTGCCTACGGAGGTGGTTGAGTCACCATCCCTGCAGGTGTTTCAGAGCCACGTAGAGGTGGTGCTGAGGGACAGTTTTGTGCTGTGGAATTGGGTTAGTGGTTGGACTTGATGATCTTAAAGATCTTTTCCAACCACAATAACTCTGTGGTTCTTGCTTTAGCCTGAGGTTGAAGGCTTTGCAGCAGCCTCCACCCAGCCCCCCTGGCGCTGCTGTCTTCTCCACAGCCCTGGGCTTTGGAGGGTTAAAGAACCACCACGTCGACATCAGAGAGAGACTGATAATTTAACACCCACTGGAGGATGCATCTCAGTGCTGATTTAGTTGTAAAATAACTCCTCGGATGCCCCAGATTCAACCATATGCTAATAACATCTGTTACAGCAACTTCAAGATGCTGCTTACCCGGGGCTCTCCTGCCCGCCTGTGCCATTCAGTGCTTCCCCAGCATTGTCTGCCAGATAATAGGAGCCCAGAGGGCAAACTGTTCCTCCTCTTAATCCATCCAGCTAGGTGTAGGGTTTTTCAGTTCCTCTCCTTGAAATGCTCAAAGGCCGTGGGGGGGGGTCACTGGGCAGATCTGGGGCTTCTCCTTGGGTCCTTTAAGGAAGGGGCTGTGGGGCTCTACGCTGCTCCCACCTTCTTGCTTCCTCTGCTGCTGGCATCTCCCCATCCTTCTCCTTGGCAGGAGCTTGGGCTTTGCCCCAGCTGGGGGCAAGCAAATAAGGAGAGGATGGAGGAAATGGCCTGAAGTTACACCAGGGAAGCTTTAGAGTACCTGTGAGGAAGAATTTCCTTACTGAAAGAGTAGACAGGCACTGGAAGGAGCTGCCCAGGGAGGTGTTGGAGTCACCATCCCTGGAGGTGTTCAAAACCCACTTCAGGACATGCTCTAGTGAGCATGCTGGGTTTTTTCTGGGTTGGTGGTTGGACTCAGTGATCTTAGAGGTCTTTCCAACCCTTACAGCTCTGTGATTCTGCTTGCAGAGGTTGGAGCATTGTCTCCTTGGGGGCTGCAGTTCCAGTTGCAGACCCTGCTCTGTGCATCAGCTGCACCCATATAGCACCCATGCTGCACCCATGCTTCATGGGCAGCCAGGAGGTGCAGGCAGGAGGTGAGGGGTTTGTGCAAACCCAAATTTCTGTGTCTGATGTAAGGCCTTGCCCTGAGAAAGGCAGGGGAGGGCTTAGCCTGGCTCTGCTGGTGGCTACACAGCCAAGGCATCAGCCAGGTGAGTGTGGCATGAACTCCTATGAGCTCCCTCTCTGTTAGGGCCAGGAGTAGGGTGCTGGGATCTACCCATGAGGAAATGTTAAGCTGGGCTGGAGACTTGGGGAATGGGATTTTTCAAACCAGGATTTGGTGAGTACTTGGGTTCATAGCTCTTACTCCTCTGGATGGGAGTTAATTACTCCCATCAATGAGAACGGAGCTTATTAACTCCCTTCAGGTCTTGCCTGCTGATTTCTAGGAGATCTGCTGTAGTCCTAAAAGTTGGCTTTGTTGTGTCAGAAGAGCTGCAGAGCATGAGGTGGAGATCTGGACCACTTGTGGTCCCCACAGAGAGACTGCAGCACCAGCATCTCCCGGGGGTGTTTCCAGGCGCCTCTCATCCCTCCTGAGTGGGGGTGAGGAGGTGATGGGGATGAGGTCCACGGCTCTGCTCCCCTGATGATCCCATTTCTCCCTCTCCTTCCACAGGTGACCAACGCAGCAGTGTGGTCAATGAGTCCAGCAGCCTCCTGGGGGGCTCCCCCCGCCGCCAGTGTGGCCGCAAAGGGTCCCCGTATCACACTGGGCAGCTCCATCCTGCTGTGAGGGTGGCAGATCTCCTCCAGCACATCAATCAGATGAAGACAGCAGAAGGCTATGGCTTCAAGCAAGAGTATGAGGTGAGAACATCTTGGTTGAGAGCACCTTGTGCCGGGAGGATGGACGAGGTGGGACCTGTGCGCAAGGGGAAGATGCTCCAGACCTGGAGCTGGAGCTCACGGGCATTGGCAGCACCTGGGGTCAAATTCCTGATCCTGGCAGCCCAGGATTTAATTGTCAGCTTCAACAGGTCCCTAAAAATAGCCAGCCCAGACCCACCTTTCCTGTCTGCAGTGTCCCATCCCACCTCTCCTGCAAGGATCAGGGATACTTCTCCCTTTCTCAAGTCCTCCTGGGCACCATGATGTCCTGTGCTGTCCAACCACTTGTTCTGTGACAAGCATGACCATAACCAAAGGGCAAAGCAAATCCTCTGCAATCCAGCAGCTCCCAAGCCCAGGAAGACCCTGGGGAGAGGAGGCAGGAGATGGAAAGTTGGCCTTGTTGTGTCCATCCCACCTCGTTGGGCTGGAGGTTGGGTAACAGAATGTGCTCTTCTGCCTGTCTCAGCCACAGTGTGCCCAGTGAGCTTGATTCCCAACTCCATGGCATCCCATGGGCCTGGTTGAAATTTCCCAGTGAAATTCCTGTTTAATGCTTAGTAGTTTCAAGTGCAGGAGCTTTTTCTTTTTTATAATTCCCCCCTCTTCCTTACATGTATTGAACAAACCAGGGCTTGCTATAATCATTAGTGCTCCTTGAAAAGCTGCTGTATGTTCTTGGAACTAGTCATTTGAAAGCACTCAGATATTATGGGAGGGGAGAAAACATGTAATTTCCTTCCACTTTCCTCCTTTTACACCAGTCTGTGACTGTTACTGTTATTACACACAAACCTGTTCTGTGCTGGGGAGAGAAAGGAGCTGGGGAGGTTTAGAAGTTAAAAAAAAGGACCACAACCAACCCTGAAAAAAATCCCCAAACCAGGCAGCCTGTAATTTTCTGGGAAAATGGGGCATTTTGTAGCTGCAACAGAGGTGTGTAGCTGGCAGAGCTTGCTACAGGCATGGCCCAGGGGCTGCAGGACCCAGGGATTGGGATGGAGGGATCAACCTGTCTGCCCTGCTCCCCAGGGAGGTGGTGGGGCTGGGAGGGACTCCACAGGATGGCCTGGGGTCCTGATGTCCACCCTTTCCTTACAGAGTTTCTTTGAGGGCTGGGATGCTTCAAAGAAGAAAGACAAGACCAAAGGGAGACAGGATCACGTGTCAACATGTGAGTGCCTTTAGCTTAGACTCCCTGGACAGCTTGAACAACCTTCTAAAGGGCTTTTGGGGATTGGTTTGGTAGGTGTCTGGTTCATGGCAATTAATAAACTGGTGGGATTTGGTTGGACAAGGGAAGCAGAAAGGTCCTTGCAGGATCCTGAGAGCTCCTGGAAGGCTTCAGCTGCTGGAGCAAGTGGGAGGGATGGATCTGGGCCAGTGCTGACCTGTGGAGCTGGATAACTCTTGCTGACAGGACATCTTGAGGTGCTTTCAAACTGATGATGCCATCACCATGATGTTCTAGGGTGTGCCAGAAAGCCCCAGATAACCTGGAGTGTGTTTTCTTGTATAAATATAAGAGAAACTGCAGCCCTGCCCCAGGGAGCTTCTGGGGTGGATGCACAGGATGACACAAGGAGGTTAAATGCTGAGTTTTTAGGGTAGAAGGTTGGGGAAAGGCTTGACCCCAGTTTTGGGTGGATGCTCACCAGGTCCTTTAGGGTTGGTGATACCAAACTCTGGTGCTCTCCACTTCCCATGCAGCTCCATCCCTTCCACTCCAGCACCTTCCAGGACCCCAGATGGACACCAGAGCTCTTCACTGCTCTGCCTGGGTTGTGCCCATCCTGATGCCCTGCCAAGGCAGTTGCAAGGTGTTGCAGGGTGTCTTGTGTCTTTGGCAGAGCTCAGGATGATGCCAGGCTGCAAGCCATGGGCTCACGTGCTCCTGAATGCATCCCACCTCCCTGCATTTTGCAGATTCTTGGTGCAAAATGATTGCAGAGGGAGCCCTGGGACACGCAGCAGGGTGACACCCTGTCCCCTTGCTCCCTCTGGGTGCTGATTGTCCCCTGTCCCCTTGCTCTCCAGATGACCGTCACCGAGTGAAGCTGCACCCGCTGCTGGGGGACCCCAACTCAGACTACATCAATGCCAACTACATCGATGTAAGTGGGGATGGTGGCTGTCCCTGTGGGGACTGGACCTTCCTAGGGACCTCGTGAGCTGTCCCCAAAGCTGGGACAGCCCAGGACAGGCTGAGCTGTGTGGCCCTGGGACACACTTGCCTGGTTTATTGATGTTCACCAGTGATGCTTGCTGCCTCTCTCCCTGCTCTGCTCCCCTCTGTTCCTCCTTTTTCCTCCCCTTCTCCATCCTTTCTTCTTGCCATGCCTGCTCTTGTGGCCATGGTTCTCTGTCCTCCCTGGATGGAGGATGTGGAGGTTGAGGGAGCCCAGGGACCCGTTTGGGGCTCACACTGGGATACCTCTGAGATCCTGCATGTCTGGGCAGAGCTTGGCCCTGGTGTCCTCTAAATCTGATGTCCCCTAAGGATGATGTTCCCTGTCACCTCCAGCCATGCCCACACCAGGAGAAGTGCAGGAAGGCTCTGTCAGACACAGGGCCTGAGCATCTCCTGGAAGCAGCAGCTGTTCCCTCCTGCCTGGAGGACACCATCAGGCTTGATGCCATGGTGATGGGTTCCCTGCCCCTCAGCAGCAACCCTTGGCTTGTCCCCTGTCCCCGTGTGTCCTTTCTCCTCTGTGGCTCTCCCTGACCTGCTCTAACCTGTCTCTCAAGCTGTGCCTCACTAATGTCTCTGATCTTTTTCTCTCAAACGTGTGTCCCAACGGGATCATTAAGATTCGGATTAACCGAGAAGTAAGTAGAAGCTTCTCCTCTCCCTCCTCCTCTCTCCTCCATCTCCTCTCAGGTGTTGTGCCAGCCAGTGTGGCTTTAAAATATCTTTCAGGAGAGGCAGGATGGGGAAAGATGTGGATAAACTTGGGTTGAATCCAAGGAAGGTGAACATGAGGTCTTGGTGGCATGTCCTCCCTGGAGTGATGGGGAGCAGGGACCAGGTGCTCAGAGAAGGGGTTGGATTCAACCCCCAGTGGATGGAGAAGTCTTTGTCACCTTCATGTGGCTGAAGCTACAGCCAAGGGATGGGACACTGGGTCCCTGGTGCCTTTGGCAGTGGCTTTGCTGAGACATTCTCTTTGGGCTGTCACATCTCCTTAACAGTTGGGAATGATCCAATAAGTGTCTGGGGTGTTGGAAGGCAGCACTGTGTGGCTGCTGCAGGATGGGATGGTGGCCAGGACCTGGTCCCGCAGATGTGGGCAGTTGTGACCAGTTGGTTTTATGGGGCTGTGCCCCAGTGTGTCCCCCTGACTTGAGACTCATATCTTGGCTTCCCTTTCAGGGCTACCACAGGTCCAACCACTTCATAGCCACCCAAGGTGAGTCCCCATCCCTCCAGCTCCTGATTTAGCAGCTGGGTTTTGTTTCCAGTGGGATGTAACCTCACGTGGGCAAGGAAGGGAAGGATTGGGACAATCTGTGGCTAAACAATGTGGTAGCAACATCTGAGCAGCTCCTTCCCCTTCTGCCCCACGTGTCCCTGGGGAAAGAGGGGACTTAAAGTGCTGTGGGGGTGTTGGTGTGGCAGAAGCAGGAAGGGAACGTGGGGGCATCGCAGTGCTGCCTGTCCATCCCTGGTGGCCTTCCCTCTCCATCCCTGGTGGACCTTCCCTCTCCATCCCTTCTGGACCTTCCCTCCCCATCCCTGGTGGACCTTCCCTCCATCCCACAGGGCCCAAGCAGGAGATGGTGTATGACTTCTGGCGCATGGTGTGGCAGGAGCACTGTTCCAGCATCGTGATGATCACCAAGCTGGTGGAGGTGGGCCGGGTAAGGACCCCATCCTGTCCCTCTCCATCCAGGCTCTGCCAGATGCCTCCTCTGCTGCAGTGAAACCCCATCCTGTCCTCTCCTTGCAGGTGAAATGCTCCAAATACTGGCCAGATGACTCTGAGATGTATGGGGACATCAAGATCACCCTGGTGAGGTCAGAGACCTTGGCTGAGTACGCCGTCCGCACCTTCGCTCTGGAGAGGGTAAGGTCCCACTCCTGCCACCTCTCCTGCCCAACCCTGCCCTTGCCTTGGCCACCTCTGCCCATCACTGGATTGGCGTTTACCAATTCTCTAGTGATTTACCCCACTGTGGGGTTTTCACCCCTGACTGAGGCACAGGTCATTACTCTCCATGGAGCTGGTGCCCTGGAGCTGGTACCCTTCAGCGACAGGAACGTGAAATTGTTGTTTCTTTGTAAGAGTAAGCAGCAGAGGTGCTCTTGGAATGAGACCCAACTGCTGCCTCCTCCTCCTCTGCTGGTTTTTAAACCTCTTGCAGAGAGGAGGAAGGGGCTTTGAGGCTGTTGAATTGGCCATCTGCTGTGTGGCCCATCGGGCTGGATGCTGAACTGGCAAAACCCACAGATTCCCAAGGGAAACTGAGTGCTCTGGTGCCTTGGGCAGGATACTGCTCCCTGTGCACCCTCCCTCCCATCTCACCCTTCCCTTCCAGCGGGGCTACTCTGCCCGACATGAGGTGAAACAGTTCCACTTCACCTCCTGGCCTGAGCACGGGGTCCCCTACCACGCCACGGGGCTCTTGGCGTTCATCCGCAGGGTGAAGGCGTCCACGCCGCCCGACGCCGGCCCCATCGTCATCCACTGCAGGTATGGGTGTGCCTGGGGACAGAGCTGGCTGCAGGGGGGAGCATCCCCTCTGGGATGGGCTTTGGGAGGGCTATAGGTGGCTCCCAGGGTGGGCAGCACTCTGTGTCTTGGGTGGGTGCTGAACCTTTGGCTCTGAATGCTGACAGCTCTGAATATGCAGCAGAGAGGTAAAAAAAAAATAAATATATGAATGGGTTCCTAGCAAGGGAAGGCACCAGAGCTGATGGTGTGGGGTTGGATGGCCCTCTGTGGTGGCATTCAGCTGTAAAATGTCATCCCTGGGCTGGTGGCAGCAGGGATGGGGGGGTGCAGCTGGGCTAGGGGGGCAAGCAGGGAGCAGCACTTTTTGGAGGCTGTTCAGCACCCTTTGCACAGCTCTGTCCCCATGTGCAAGGGTGACACAGGGAGACAGAGAGCTCAGCTGCTGTCTGGTGAGTGTCACAAGGTTGAGTTTGGTCAAAGGGAGAGGTGGGGAGGGACAGCAGGACAGCCCTGTCCCCAGGGGTCCCCACAGGGCTGTCCCCATGGGGCTCAGCCATCGAGACACTGAAGTTGTCACACTGAAGTTGTGAGGACACCAGTGGCACATCTGAGCAGGAGCAGTGGCTTTCTGTCCCCTGAGCAGGCATCCCTACGCAGTGGGTTAATGGCTCTTCCTCTGCTGGGCAAACAAGGAGGAGCTGATGAGCAGGAGGGAGGTTTTTTTATTTGATTTGATTTCTCCCTGTCAATTGCCTCATCAGTATTCATCACCAGCAACAGCCAGTGTGATTAGTGCCCCTAGCCTGTAATCACTGATAATCACAAGTGATTCATCAGCCCCAGAAATTAGTATTGCACTGGAAAAGATTTTTTTGTAGGAAAGGAGGTGGGGGGAAGCAGCTCTGTTCCTGATCTGTTAGTAGGTCTTTGACTGCAAGTGCAACCATGCCAGGATTTAGGATAGCTCTGTGATGGGATGTGGTGTTCCAGGCATCCTGCTGGGCATTCCTTAACCCAAGGGTTTCCCCTGGGGGAATTCAGACCCCTGTGTGCCAGGGCTACCTCCTTGCACTCTTGGGGCTCAGTGCTGAGCATCCTCCTTGGCCCTTTTGAGATGAGATCCTGGGGGTCTGTTGACAATCAGATGGTTTTGCTGCTGATTTGTTACAAAAAGTGTGTGTTTTCCTGAACCTTAGACATGGGTGCCCACTCTCCCACCCACTGCCTAACCATCACTCACCCCCTAGGCTTCTGCAGGGCTGTATGTGGGGAGGGTGATGGAGCAAAACCGGGCTGTGGTTATGGAGCTTTTTGAGGTCCTGGACCTCCTGGCTGCCCCCACATCTTTGGGCAGGGGCTGTGAGCTGTTGCTTGGTGCCAGCCTGTGCCTGGGGCTCTGTGTGGGTGTTGTGCAGACTGGGGAAGTCTTTGCTGTGTTTTCCTCCCCCATCCCCAGTGCTGGCACAGGGAGGACTGGCTGCTACATCGTCCTGGATGTTATGTTGGATATGGCTGAGTGTGAGGGCGTCGTGGACATCTACAACTGTGTGAAGACCTTGTGCTCACGGAGGATCAACATGATCCAGACAGAGGTGAGAGGGTGCCAGGGACACCCGGGGACACGCTTGGGACGTGTGGGGACACGTGGGGCTGCTGTCCCCAGCGGGACGCAGTGGCTCAGCCCTCTCCCCTTGCCTTGCCCCAAAAAGGAGCAATATGTCTTCATCCATGATGCCATCCTGGAAGCCTGCCTGTGTGGGGAGACCAGCATCCCTGCCAGTGAGTTCAAGCCCACCTACAAGGAGATGGTGAGGATAGAGCCGCAGAGCAACTCCTCACAGCTGCGGGAGGAGTTTCAGGTGGGCGTCCCCAAAACCTCCGCGTCCCTCTCCCCGCAGCACCCCTTTGCTCCTCATCCTCCTGGAGCCCACCACTGCTGGGACCAGCAGGCTCTGGCAGGGGTGCAGGCAGGAAGGGAGCTAAGGGGACAAGGTGTACCCGCAGACCCTGAACTCAGTGACTCCCCACCTGGATGTGGAGGAGTGCAGCATCGCCCTCCTGCCCCGCAACCGGGAGAAGAACCGCAGCATGGACGTCCTGCCGCCCGACAGATGCCTTCCCTTCCTCATCTCCGTGGATGGAGACAGCAACAACTACATCAACGCGGCCTTAACTGATGTGAGTGGGGATGTGGGGAGGGAATGGGCTGGTTTGGGTTGTCCCAGGCAGCTTTTCACCTCCAAACTCCACTTGGGTTGGGTTTATGACCTCGTTTTCCGCAAGGACACAAAGGTGCCTGGCAGCCCTGGCTGTGGGTGGAGAGAGAGAAGGCTGGAGATGTTGGGATGCTCTGGGTGATGCTTTCACTCAGGGCTGACGTGCAGAGCTGAGGGCTGGGGCCATCTGGCAGCCATGGCTTCTGCTTGTTCTTGCCTCAAGGGTGACACCTTTTTTGTAGGATCATAAAATAATGGGATGGTTTGGGCTGGAGAGGCCCTTAAAGATCATCTACTCCCAACTCCTCTGCACGGGTAGGGACACCTCCACTAGCCCAAGTTTTTCCAAGCCCCCCAGTTATTTGTGTGACACACCTTTCCCTGCAGGAGCCTAGAGCAGGGAGTAGGTGCTATCACCTCCCCAGGGCAGGGATCCCAGACCTGTGGCTGTGGCTTCTCCCCAGCACCAGGACCAAGCGTAGGGAGACCCAGGCTGTGCCAGGGGGCCCAGATCCCTTTGGTGGCACTGTCTTCTGGTTGCACTGCTTGTTTGGACTTTGACAGGGGTGGCTTCAGCCGTGTCCTTAAAGGTTCTCATCTTCCTCCTCTGCAGAGCTACACCAGGAGTGCTGCCTTCATTGTCACCCTGCACCCTCTGCAGAACACGACCGCCGACTTCTGGCGCTTGGTCTACGACTACGGCTGCACCTCGATCGTCATGCTCAACCAGCTCAACCAGTCCAACTCTGCCTGGGTGAGTGCTACTGCCCTGGGGACCCTTGCCCCTGCCATCCTTGTCCTGTTCTGTCCCCACCACCCCAGCAGCGCTGCAGCTCCTGCCTTGTGTGCTCAGCTCTGCAAGGGGAGACGGGACCGGCTGCGGTGCTCAACCTGTGAGCACAGGAGCAGCTGGAACCAAAGCTGTGGTTAGGAGCAAACCAGCTGGGCTTTGTGGTGTTGTGTTGGTGTTGCTTTACTCTACCATAACCTTTGTGGATGCCCTGAGATGATGAGAGGTTAACAAGTACAACCATATTGTTATAAAGAACTGATTTTTATCTTCCTTCCTCCAAAGGGCAAACTGAGGCTTGGGGGGGATTTTTTGGTGGCCTGTGAAGGCTGCTTTATCAATCAGCAAAGTGACTGTGCCGTGGGTTTTATGGGGTGATGGGATGTGCAGATCTGCCAGCCTGGGGGACAGGGTGTCCCCAGTCACCTGGGGGAGAGGAGACAGAAGCCAGGGAGCAGGGAGCCATGCTCAGCCTCACCCTGTTTTGCTTTCCCAGTGCATGTTCCCCAGGGAATGCCTGGAGTGCTCCTGTTGCCACCAGAGTGGATGAAAAAGTCCACTACATGTCCGTAATGTTAATTCAATGAAGAATCTTATTGGATTTTTACATAAAATTAACATTATAGACTCTTAATGGATGTCTGGAGAAGACTTCATTAGCTGACTTATTTTAGGAGTTGAGATGTTAGGAGGTGTAAATCACTGTGGGATGGAGGCTGGGCAGGAGGAGGAGGCCAAGTCCTCTCTCTGCAGCCCCTGCTCAGAGCTGGGGGAGGAGACGGAATGGACTCCCCCAGGACTGTGAGAGGTGGGTTTGACGTGAGTGGCCCTGGGTGCTGGTGCAGCTCCTGGGGTAGCCCCAGGTTGGCTTTTGGCTGGGTTTGCTGAAGGCAGTGCTGGGGCTGTCCTGGGCTGGAGCCAAACCCTCCATGTCTTTGAAGACCCCCCCAGCCTCAGGTGTGGACTGGGATTGCAGGGACAAGAGAAGGCAGCTGGAGATTTCTTCTTGAGAACAACAAACATTTTATTGTTACTTATGTCCAAACTTTTTATTGTTACTTATCTCCCCACTAGCAGAGCATCTCCCCACTAACAGAGCACCTCTATACTAACAGAACATCTCTGCTGTTCACCCCCAGCCCCCTAAACATTTTATTGTGACTTATCTCTATACTAACAGAATAACAGAACCTTCTACCTCAGGCCCCTTCCTGACACCCCTAGGGACCTGCTGTTCACCCCCAGCCCTGGCAGCAGCCATACTGGTCCCACAGGAGGAGGTTGGGCACTGGTTGGGAGCTGGGACTTGGCTGTGCCATAGCCCAAGCCTGGGCAGGGCAGAAGCTGGTGCTGGGGTAGGCATGGTCAGCCAGAGGGCACAGAATGGTGCCAGGTGCTGGTGCAGGTGTACAGAGGCCACGTTTGTTTACCCTGATTAAAATGCGAGGGGTCCCCTGGCAATTATGGGACTGTGTGGGGTAGGAGGTGGGACACAGATTAGTGAAGCTTTGGGTGGAGTAAGTGCTGCCTCCTGGGTTCTGTGGTGCCAGTCTGGTCTGGAAAACCTTCTTCTCCACAGCTCGTGCCATGGGCTGAGCATTAGGTGGTCTCCTCTTGGGCACTCTTGTCCTCCCTTCCACTCTTTCATCTTCTCTTCCACTCTTCCGTGCTCTCTTGCACTCTTGCATCTTCTCTTGCACTCCTTCATTTCCTCTTGCAGTCTTCTCTCTTCTTTTGCATTCCACCTTCATGCTGGGGGCTGGTGGGGATGGAGCTGGGACTCTATCTCCTGCCTCAGCTCTTGGTCTTATCAGTTTGAGTAACCTGGGCTTATCTCTCTGAAAAAAGGGGTTGCAGTAGAAGAGCAGCTACAAAAGACAAAGGAGAGAGGTTTGTTGCCATCATTACAAGGAGAAAGACAGAGGCCCCATAACTAAGCATCAGCAAGGACAAACATGAGTATTAGAAAGGACACTCCAGGGCATTTTAAACCTCAATTTTAGGCTGAATAAAAAACATCAGGAGAGAGTTTTGTTAAGTAAAAGCCACCCTTATGTTTCAGCATCTGGGAGCAGAGAAGTGTAGTGTTTTCAAAAGCCTAAAAACTGATGGAAAGACCCAAATACCACAAGTTTTCAGCCACTTCAGCATGGAACAAAGATGTCAGGAATAATGCTGATGTGTATCTTGTCAGCATTCAGCAGATGCCAGGGGAAGATTAACCTTTTGGTGCAGCCAGATAAAGAGCAAGCATCACAGTATCATGGGCCTACCCTCCTGTTTCACAGATCCACAGTAAGCAGAAATAACTAAAATCTCTTTGATCAACATTTCTGCTTCTCCAGAATCCTGTGTTGTGCATTCCCAAAAATGACCCACGAGACAGGCTGTTTGCTCCCACCCCCATCTCAGGCCTTTCAAAAGCTTCTTTTATCTGAATGTGAGCCTCTTCCCCACTGTCCCAAGGGTCCTTTCATGTGCTGAGGAGCTGCCATACCTTGTCCAGATTGTGCACTTGTGCTGCTCTCAGCATTATGGTGCTGATGTTCCCTTTGGTTCTGTAGAATCCGTGGAGCTCAAGTTGGTAAATGAAGTCCCTCATGGTCTCAGTTCTGAGCACCCTCACGTTTTCCCTCCACGCCAGCACTTCCTGTTCA
Organism: Calypte anna; assembly: GCF_003957555.1. Lineage (NCBI taxonomy): Eukaryota > Metazoa > Chordata > Aves > Apodiformes > Trochilidae > Calypte > Calypte anna. The sequence goes on from NC_044268.1 coordinate 4,995,149, forward strand.
AAGAGTTCTTCTGAAATGATGATCATCTTCCCATCATCATCCCACCAGACTGACTGGTAGAAAGGGTTCTCCACAATCTTCCAGAGCTTCCTGAGGAAGCAGTAGGTTGGAGACTTGGTGATGTCGTAGGTGTCCCAGAAATGGTAGCCCATGATGGGGTCCCACGTTTCATCAGGGAGACCTTGAAGGGTGCTTTCATCTGGAGGTGGGATGAAGGGAGCACCCAAAGTTGCTCCTGTGTCACCTGAATGATCAGCAGACATGGAAGCTTCCTGCTGCTCTGGCTTCCCTGCTTTGGAAGCCCAGTTTGCTGCTGGTGAAATGGGCTCCACTTCTGTTTTCACAGCTTGCCACCAGTTTCTCTCCATGAGCCTTTCCCCTGCCAGCCTGCTCAGTCCTGTTGGTCAGTGGAATGTTGTGCCAGCTGCTTGGAATGTTTGCCAGGATCACCGGGACACCCCTGTTGCATCACCGTGACATCAACCTGGTGCCCATCAGCTGGCAAGAGGAAGTGGTAGACAGGAGGAATGACTGGAAATCCCTGGTTTCTTTTCATGGAGAGAGCTCTTTGGAGCCAAGAAGTGAATTTAACTGTCTTTGTTCTTGGTGTGCCCTGCTGGGACAGAACTGTGTCCCCTTGCCCTTGGGAGTTGGTGCCCAGGGAGGCATCAGAGTGCCCCAGACCTGAAGTTTCTCCCTTGGGCACCTTCCCAGAGATTTCACCTCAGCAAATAGATTCTGCATCTGAAATAAACTGGTGCTCTGCACCAGTTGTCAGGTTCCTTTGCTTTTTCTCTGCTACAGCACCTTTAGAACCCAAATCAGGAAACTCAGTGATGTTCTCTGAAGCTTTTCTCAGCTCTCAGCCTGCTCCTCGGAGTTGGAGGCTGCAGGGACAGTGACTTCCCACTGGTGTGCAGTGTTTTGAGGGACCCTTTGCTCCAGGTGAATCTGCTGCAGCCTGATGGACCTGGTTCTGGGATGCTGGAGGAGCTGGCAGAGGTTATGGCAGGAACCTTCTTCATCATGTCCCAAAGGTCCTGGGAGTCTGTCCCATCCCTTGTTCCTTGGGAGCAGAGCCCGACCCCCCCTGGCTCCAACCTCCTCTCAGGGGGTTGCAGAGAGCCACAAGGTCTCCCCTCAGCCTCCTCTGCTCCAGAACCAGCACCCCCAGGGCCCTCAGCTGCTCCCGGGCAGATTTCTGCTCCAGACCCTTCCCCAGCTCCATTCCCTTCTCTGGACATGACAATCCCTGTGCCTCGTGTTGCCCCAGCCTGGCCAAGGACAGATGGATGTAGGACTTGATGTTCCCTCCTGCATTTTTCACCTCGATTGACATTTACCCTCAGATACCTGCAGGGGTCCAAGTGCCCTTCAAGGCCCCAGCCCTGCAGCCATGCCACCAACTTTCCTGTCTCCTCCACTGCCACCATCCAGCCCCTCCAGACATCAGTGCTGTAGGGAAAGAAGCAACAAAACAGATTTTCTTTCTTTTTTTTCAGGCTCTCCTTTCCTTCCATGGGCCAGAAATGCTCCTCAGCCTGGCAGGAGCTGCCTGCTCCTGTGCCATCCTCCCCCAGGTCCCCAGCCCCAGTGGAGGCAACAGGGGCTGTGCCATTTTTCTTCATTATCCAATGCCTCTTTGTCTGGATGTCTGTTCTTTAGGGATGTGTGTGTGACAATATTGAGCTGGATCTTAAATGTTTACCAGTTTAAGCCCAACAAGTAATAAATCAACCTCTACAGCAGGCAGTGCTGAAAGGTGACTTGGAGGGTACATCCCTCGCTTGAACTGCCTCTTGCCAAAGGAAGTTTTAATATCCAAATTATAGCTCCAAGTCCAGAAGGCTTGGAGATCCTGGAGATTTATAGCCCCTATTAATAACCAATTATTTCTCCAACACATTTGCCATGCAGTTAGGCCCAAGCTGTTAGATGGCCCGAAATGCTGAATGTCCTGTTAAAGTGTGCTGACAAACATCATCTATTTGGTGTCAGTGCTGGTTTCCCAACTGTCACAGAGTGAAAACATTCCCACTGGTGCCCCTTGGACCGAGCCATCCATCAGTGCTGTGCTGAGCACATCAGGGGGAGCAGGAGTTGCTCCCCAGCCCTTTCCCAGCCTGCAGGTTGGGGTGGCTTTGACTTGAAGGGGTGTCCTGGCCATGAGAAGAGGATGTCTTGTCCCATGTTGGTGTTGCAGGTGGTGGCAGAGCTGCTTCTGAAGCAGAAGTGGGGTTTGACAGCAGACTTGGAGCACCCAACCCTTCCTCCTGCCAAGGCTGGGACCACCCTGTGCCCCCCTAGCCCAGCAGTGCTCCCCACCAGGAGCATCACCCGTTGTGTTTGTGCCCCATCCTGATGGTTGGAGATGGTCTGGTGCTTGCAGATCTCCAGGAATGCCCCATCCTGATGGTTGGAGATGGTCTGGTGGTTGTCCTGCTCATCAAACATCTGAAATGGGGTGGATGAAGCCCTCCAGAGCTGGGAATCTCCCTACTCCATCTGATCCCCTGTGTGTGCAGCAGGGAGAGGGCTACAAGGGTGCCAGGGAGTGGACAGAACTGCTGGGCTTTGATTCCTCAGCAAGTTGAAGCCACCAGCAATGTACCACGGGTCCTGCATCAACTAAGAGCATCGTGGCCCTGCTGTCCCCTCCTGGGACCTCCCCCCACATGTCCCTCTTGGTTTCTAGCGCCAACATCCCCATTCCACTCAACTTTCTGCCCTTTCCCTGTGTGCCAGTGCCTGTCCCTGCTCACAACCAGCTGTCTCTCTTCTCTCCACAGCCCTGTCTCCAGTACTGGCCTGAGCCTGGGCTCCAGCAGTACGGCCCCATGGAGGTGGAATACGTGTCCGGAGCGGCGGATGAGGACATCGTGTCCCGTCTGTTCCGAGTCCAGAACATCACCCGGGTGAGGGGCTCTCCTCTGGCTTCCTGACAGCTCAGGGTGGGCAGGGAGGGCTTGATGTTTGTCTGGGGGTGTGTGTGCCCAGGTGCCTCCCAGTGCAGAGCTCTGGGTTGGGTGCAGGGGATGGATCGGTTTTGTTAGCTGCTGCCTTGAGAGAGGCCTGGGGCATCACCAGGAGCTTTTTTAATGCCTTTAATGCTTTTTTTAATGACTCATTTTTTTAATGAGTCAGGACCTTCTTTGGAGGGCAAAAGGGTGATGTGAGTCCTAAAGCTTGATGCAGTCCTAAAGCTTGGCATTGCCCAGATGAGTGACTCTGTATAAACCGAGCGGTGCTGTAGATGCTGGTGTCTCCTTCACCCTAATCCAGAGGATGCACCCCCAGCTCTTGTCCTGCCAGAGAGGAGCCTGTAAAGTTGCAGTTGGCTCCATCCAACCTCTCTGGAGTTTGCAGCTCTTTGCAAGATTTTAGATAACTCTGAGGGAAGTCCTAACTCATCCTTCCTGGAAGTCCATCTCTGCCCTGCCACACGTGTATCACAGGATGGAGACTCCCAGCACAGGACCAGCAGAGCCTTTTTCCTGCAGGGTGAGAAGATGCAGCCAGGTTTTCACCTGTTGTCCTTGTCTCCCTGATGCTTGGCTGGGTCAGCTCACCTTTAAATGAAGAGAAACTCAGTGGAATGGGGGACAGGGACTGTGACAAGCAGCCCGTGTGGGTGCAGAACTGTGGGTGGAAAAGAAAAGCTAATTTAACTGCAGAAGCCAGGCTGGAGAGGTGGCATCCCTGAGGTCTTTAAATCTCCTGAGGTTGCCAAGAGGCTGAGGCTGATGTCCCAGTGGAGAACATGGGGCAGATGGGAGTTAGGGAGCTTGGAATGGAGGAGGTGCCTTGGCTGAGGGCCTGGCTGGGAAGGGTGCTTCAGCGTGGGAGCTGAGTCAGAGAAGATAAATCCTCATTATCTGGGCTCTTAACACAAAAAGGGTTTTGGTTCATGCTCCCCGTGGGAGCAGCTGTCATTTCCTGGGTGTCAGCACAAAATCCTCCACCAACTGTGCTTTGCTCTCAGGTGGTAGAATGCACCCTGTGCTAAATTAAAATGCAGCGTGATTGAAATCTCTGGATTGAAGAAAAGGTTTCCCCCCAGGAGCAGATTGCTGGAGGAGCCCTGGGAAATGCAAGGGGCTGCTGCTTGCCAAGCCTTGCCAGCTGGAGGGGAGCTGGGTGTCAGGGGTGTCACAAGTCCTCCAGAGCCAGTCAGAGCTTTCACCTAGGCTGTCAGAGGAGTTTTCTCCTGTTTTAACTCCACTTATTTGTTTGATCTTCTGCTTCTGCCCTCCTGACTTCCAGTCTGGGAGGCCCTGCAGAGCCCCAGGAATGCCCCATCCTTATGGTTGGAGATAGTCTGGTGCTTGTCCTGCTCATCAAGCATCTGAAAAGGGGTGGATGAAGCCCTCCAGAGCTGGGGATCCCCCATCTCCATCTGATCCCCTCTATCTCCTCTGCTGCCTGCTCCTCACACACGTGCCTGGATCCCTGAGGTCCATCTGGAGTGTGTGACCCATGGTTTCATCCCATCGAGTGCTCCTGAGGACTTCAAAGCAAGAGCCTGACATCATCCTGGCTAAACCCTGGCTTCGTTTAGCTGTGTGGATGTAATCCTCCTCCTTGGAGCCTGCTAACCAGATTAGGTTTCAAAACTAACCAGATTACCAGGGTATTAAGGGGCACTTCCACCCCTCCTACCTCCAGGGCTGGCAGCTTCTCCTCAGCCTCCTGATTGACACTGAACACAGCAAAACACATCCCCTGGGACCTTCTGCATGACAAGGACATTGTTGGAGAAGCCTTGGAGAGGCTCAGGGGTCTGGGGGTAGGTTTGGGGAGATGGATGCTGTGAGTTAGGGGAAACCATGTCAGTGGAGCTGCCTCGGGTGGGATGGGGTCAGAGCAGGAGGAGAGAGCAGAACCATCCGTCTTGAAGCAGCAGGAAAGGGTTTTCCTCTCTTCTTCTATTATGTGACCAACCTCTCTTCTCCTCCGTCAGAGCTCCAGTGGGTGCAAACAAGGGCAGCCCCTGGGTTGAAGCTGATGCAGTTTGTTTTTCTAGTTGCAGGAGGGGCACCTGATGGTCCGACACTTCCAGTACCTGCGGTGGTCGGCTTATCGAGACACCCCAGACTCCAAGAAATCCTTCCTGCACCTCCTGGCCCAAGTGGAGAGGTGGCAGAAGGAGAGTGGTGATGGCAGGACTGTGGTGCACTGCCTGTGAGTCTCAATGGGAGAGGAGCAGGCTCTGGGGTAGGGGGGGGAAATGCCACCAGCTCATTTGTCCACAGTTTTGGCTGGAAATCCTCTAAATGACCCTTCTTTGGGGTGACTTGGTGCCCAGATGGTGCTGCCTCTCCCACAACAACAGTTTTGGGGGAGGCACCTTGTGGTCACCATGTCAAACCTCCTCCATGAGGTGGATGCTCAGTGGGAGGGACACTGGGGGTGCAGTGAGGCTCAGCAGAGGTCCCAGTTCTGTCACCACATCCTATGTGTGGAACAGGCTCCAAAGGGACATGGCAGGAGCTGTGCAGCTCCCATCACCTGCTTCTCATGGAGGTGGACACGCTCTCCATCCCCCTCTTCCTTCACACAGACACCCACAACACGTTCCTGGGGTGGGACCTGGCACGCTGGCAGATTGCTAGAGACAGCAGGAGAGCCTTTAATCAAAAATTAATTACAGCCTCGTCCATCTTCATTAGCTGAAGGATAATTTGAGAACATGCTTTATCAAACATGGGCATTGTGGGCTCTTTTCCTTTCCCTGCTGGGATCAGCTGTGATGGTGGTGTGGCATGGTTTCAGCCTAGGGTGGAGGGACATAGCCAGGAATGTCCCATCCTGGTGGCTGGAGAAGGTCTAGTGCTTGCAGAACTCCAGGAATAGCCCATCCTGATGGCTGGAGATGGTCTGGTGCTTGCAGAACTCCAGGAATAGCCCATCCTGACCTCTGTGCTGGGTGGAACATGGGATGGTTCCTCTGCCCAGTGCTACCCAAGAGGTCATTGGCCCAGAGTCACCCTGCAGATGGGAGGAGAGAGGCAGACAGACAAAGGGGATATCCCCAGGTCCATGGCAGGGCTGGAAACTGATCCCCTGTGTTTCAGATCCAGCCCCAATGGTCCTTGAAGGTGTTTTCTTCCTTGGCTGTGGCTTCTGTGAGGACCAGAGGGCAGGATCACACCTTGCCACCATGCTGGGTTCCCGTGGTTTGGGGGGAACTGTGGGATTTGATCCTGTGCTCTGGGACATCTCCTGGGATGCAGAGAGAGAAAAACCAGGGGAATAGGAGGATGCTCTCCTGCCACTTTCTTACTCCTGACACTTGTGTTTCTCCCACCAGGAACGGAGGTGGCCGGAGTGGCACCTTCTGTGCCTCCACCATGATCCTGGAGATGATCAAATGTCACAACATGGCAGATGTTTTCTATGCTGCAAAGACCCTCCGAAACTACAAACCAAATATGGTGGAGACCTTGGTAAGCACCAACCACCCACCAGCAGCTGCCCTGGCAAAGGAGGGGAGGTGCTGGGGGATGCTCAGCTCCTGAAAAACCTTTCCCATCCCACATCCTGCTTGGCACGATGGAGACCCTGCTGCAGAACGTGCCTGGGGAAGCATGGTGAGCTGGGGGGACAGTGCTGAGACAGCTCTGAAAAGCAGCCTCAGGCTTGCCTTCATCTCACTGTGCCAGTGTGCCCTTGGCATCAGTGCTGGGCTTGTCAGAAATCCTTCCCAGGAGTGGTAAGGCAGGTTTGACATTAATTCATGGGATGTAATTGCAGTTCTTCAGAGGGTTTGCAGTGCCTGGAGCAGCTTTGAGGTGGAGTCAAAGTCCTGTTGGAAACCTCCAAGGGAACTGTGTTTTGAGTGGAATTAATTGGTGGATAAGCTGCTGGGGGCAGTGGTGGAGCCACGTTTCCTGATGTGGGAGGCTGGAAAAGTCTCTGCCCTGTTTCAGACCCTGGAGAACAGGGTGGGGATGAGGCAGGCACGTGTCCCTCCCCCTGGTGAAGGAGTCCAGGTGCCTGATAATATTTAAAAAGCAAGTGAGCTGGAAATGTTTACCCCGTTTGGATTATAAAACCCCTCAATTGCAAAATGAAATGGTTTCGAGGAGGGGATGTGATTTGCATTAGGGATGAAAGTGGAGGAGAAGGTGAGGGAGGGGACAGGGAGCAGAGAGAGGGATGCAGCTAATGGAGGGATGATGTGACGAGCATGAAGCCACCAGACCCATTGGGCTAAATTGCAAAGGTATTAAAAAAGGCAAAAAAAAAAGCAACATTTCACATCAGGACACAAACATCCTCCGGCCTCAGATGAACCTGAAGTGTCTATTCTGGGAGTCCCAATCTACTGGAGTCACTGGGAGGCTGGAGCCTTGCCCAGTGTAAAGAGCCACAGCCCAGTGGAGAGCAGCCGGCGTGAGGCAGTTCCCTGCTGCCCCTGCATCTTCCCCTCTGTTTGCCTGGGGGGGTTATTTTTATATGATGATAAATGGAAAGCAATCCCTTTTCTTAATCCAAAAAGCATTACATGCTTTTCATCTAAGCTGTTGCAGCTTTGAAGCCCTTCTCCCCCCTGCTGCCAGCTCCCCCCTGGGGTCCCCGAGCAGCTGCCCACCCCCGTGGGGGACAGCAGGAGTTCTGTGCTGGTGCTCAGGCTGCTGATGAGGATTTTGGGTGATGAGCTCTCTCTCCTTTCTCTCCCTGTATCACTCAGGATGCTTCCATGATTCAAGGTCAGGTTGGATGGGGCTTGGAGCAACCTGGGCTGGTGGGAAGTGTCCCTGCCCATGGCAGGGGGGTTGAAACTGGGTGAGCTTGAAGGTCCCTTCCAACCCAAACCATTCTGTGTTTCTGTGGTGTCCCAGTGCTCACAGCACCATCAGAAAGCTGATTTTTGTGGTTTTTTTTTTTTTTTTTTTCACCACTCTGGCTGGTTTTGTCTGTCAGATGCTTGGGGGAAAATCATCTCCTGGGAATGGGCACTTCCAAGGTGTGAGCTCCTCCTGTGTAGTTTTCTGTGCTGTGAGATGCACAAGGACAGGGAAGTACAAGAGCAGGTGACATGAAGAGGAACAAGGATGGACAAGGCTGTCTTTGCAAGCCCAGTTTCAGTGATTTTTTTTTCTATAAACCCAGGAGCCAGCCATGCTGTGCTTTGCCTTCCTGCAGCTGGACAGGAGCAAAGTGTGGGAGGGTGCAGATCCCATCTGTAGCTGTCTCAGGAAGGGGAAGGGATGGGACAATGAACCTGGTCCTGCTACAGGCTGGGAGAAGAGCTTTCCCACCCACACCCTTGGCTCCAGCCTGGCCATTGCAGGTGGGTCAGACTTTGACCTGAGCACCAAAAGTATTCATTTGATTGGCATTAAATGTTGGATTTTTCCAGAAGTCAGAGCTCCTGGGAGTTCTGTTTATTCCTCTCCCCCTACACAAAGCAAACTCCCGGACTGGGAGGGCTGGAAAATGGCATTTTTGTATCTACAGCAGGAGGATTTGTGGTGAGGAATGTCCTGGCAGCCAGGACTGGGTCTCTCCAGACAGGAGATGCAGCCGAAGCCACGAGAGTTGCCTGGACACGCTCCCCCTGCCTTGATCAGGGATAGCTTTGGGAAGCAGTTTACTTGGGATCATAACATCTTTTTTCTCCTCTCTCCAACCAGGAGCAGTATCATTTCTGCTATGACATAGCACTGGAATATCTGGAGTCCCTGGAGACCAGATAGCACCTGGCCAGGAGGGCTTGCCAAGGGCTCTGCCAACCGCGCCTTTCGCGCTCGGACGTTGCGTTCGTGCTGAAGGTGAGGAGGGGAAACAGCGAAGGACCCGAGGAGGAAACCCATCAGATGAGGAAAAAGGAAAGGACGTGGGGATGTGGTGACCACTCCCCATCTTTCACCCTCCACTCTCCATCTTCCCACCCCAAACGTGTCCCCGTGGCCCAAGGTCGGATGCCACAACTCGTCCCGTCCCTGCGTCGCGGCGGTGGGGTCGGTGTCTGCAGGATGTGGCCCCGTGGTGCTTCCTGGGCATCTCCAAAGCAGTTGGAGAGGAGACCAGGGAGGGGAGGAGCTGAACAGAAGGAGCCAAGGCCGTTTCCCAGCAGAGAAGGATGGATATTTGGAGAAGAGATCTTCTTTTTTAATTACCCGTGGAGTTGAAGCTGCTCTTCTGAGGAGCCCAGATGGCTGCTGGCAGGTTTTGCCCTTGATGGGGGACGTGCTCTGAGCCAGAGCAAAGGTTCTGAAAGGAGCTCTTCAGTTTCTGCCTCTTTGCATCATGAGTTCAATCTTCATTTTCTTTAGTTCTGTGAGTTGCAGCCCTTTGTATATCCAGCCCTGGACAGAAGCAGGGATGTGGAATGGTGGTGGGAGGTGGAGGGTGCTGAGCATGGCCATGTTCCTCTGCAGGGAACAACCCTGCAGGCATTTCTGCAAAGCTTTTCAAGCAGTGGTCTTCCTCCATCTCTACGTTGTCTTCTTCATTTGTAGCAATTAATTCCTGCTGGGCTGACCCACAGACACCAGCCCTGGGGCTGGTTTTAAGCCTTCCCTTGTGAGTCCCTGTGTGTGAGCCACCTTTGGTAGCCAGAAACCCTCAAAGTTTGGGTCCATCCCTTGTTGCCTCCTGGGTGGCTCTCTCAGGCAGTTGTCCATTGATGCAGCTTGGCTTTTGCTGGGCTTGGTGAGGTTTGGTGGTGGGGTTGGTGTGGGGTGAGCCCTGAGCCATGGCAGGGCTGTGGGGCTGGGCAAGGGGAGGTCCCCACCCCCCTGGTGCCACTTGGGACAAGTGTATGGGGACAGGGATTGAAGGTGCCTGGTACTTCTTGGCTTCGTCCTGCTCTGGTGGGGTGTGAGATGTCACTTTTGTTCTGATCTTGTGGTAATTCCAGGGGTTTCTGCTCTAAGGGGGAGAGCCTGGCTGTAAGGAAGCTGTAGTCGGGGTTTTCATTCCCCCCAAATGTCCTCAAGGAGGTGCAACCAGAGGGCTGGCAGGGCTGGGATCTGCTGTAGGGACTTGAGGAACCAAGAGGAGGTTGCTTCTGTCTTCAGGGCTAGAAAGAACTCTTCACAGCCATTTTTTGGGATGTGAAACTGTCCTGCATAGGCTGGAGGTTGCCTGTGAGTAGCCCCATCCATCATGTGTCCCCCACATCCATCATATATGTCCCCCCCATCCATCATGTGTCTTCCCATCCATCATCTGTCCCCCCCATCCATCATGCTCCCTTCATCCATCATCTGTCCCCCCATCCATCATGCTCCCCTCATCCATCATGTCCCTCCTATTTTCATGGTGTCCCCCCCATTCTTTGTGTCCCTTCCCATCACCCCTCCTGCTCTTTGTCCCCACCATTCTCCCCATGGCAGGGGCAGCCTCTTGACTGCCCAGAGGTTGGAGATCCATGGCACAACCCCAAGCTTTGGAAGATGCCATTTGACCAAACCAATCTGCAGCACGAAGGCCCCAGAGCCCCAAGGGCTGAGTCCTGGATGAGCAAGCCCAGGAGATGCTTCCATCCAACTTCCAAGGGTGGAGGGGAGCAACAAGATCAACCTCTGCCCCCTCCCCACCTTGGGGAATGTCCCACCCAGGGGTGGGGATGGGCATCTCAGCATCATCAGAAAGTTTTGCTTCCCTGGCTGCTCACCCAGTAACTCAGAGGGCCTGACAAGGGCTCTAAACCTCATCCTGCTTTGTTTCCATCCCTGCTCCCTCCCCCTGCTCTGTGCCCACACTGTCTGTGTGACCAAATAGTCCTTTTACCCTCCCCAGAGTCTCCAGAATGGTCCAGTTACACCAGTACTGGGTAACACCAGTGACTGGTGACACCAACACTCCCAGTGAGTCTTGACCTGGAATAAATCCCTGTCCTTTTCCCATTCCCATCTTTCCATAGACATGTCCCCACTGTCCCACGGTGCCTCAGGGAAGGTGCTGAGTGATGGGTGCAGAGAGGTCCCAGGGTGCAGAAATTGGTTGGTTTTGGATGAAAAGGGCTGAGCTGAACCTCTGAAATTCCCAAGGATGGGATGGTGGGGGTGTCAGTCAGCCCTGGGATTGGGGGGGGATGGAGGGATGATCCTGCTTCATCCCAGACCTGCCAGGAGCCTGAGCCACCTCCATCCATCCTCACTTCAGCATCCTTCACAGGTAAAGTGTTGCTAGAAGGACAAATCATAAAAAAAAAAAAGAAAATTAGGACCCCATTTAGTCCTCATGAGACAGCAGAGGCTGGAGGAGGTGTATATATGCTTTAAAAGTGAGATATTTTTCTTTTTATATCTCCTTGCTGGATGTCTCTGGGTTTTTAGGGCATCTCTTCTGGAAGGCCAGACTTTGAAATCAAAAGTGCTATAAAAACCAAGTGAGCTCCCAACTCCTACTGAGATGATGTGAGGCAAGGACATCCTGTACATAGAAATATATATAGAAATATCTATATAAAAATATAAATACTGTTCTTAAGATGGATAATGTTTCTTGGTATTACAGACTGGAGTGGTGCTTTTTTTGTTCCTTTCTTTCTTTTTAATAAAAACAACACACACACAAATTAAAACCCAAGAAAACACCAAATTGGAACAGTTTGGGCTATATGCAAAAAAAGTGACCCCAAAAGGGACTGGTACCACGAGGCTGCTCCACTATGGAGAGGGAAAGTGTGCTGGGACTGAAGGAGGGATGGGAAGGAGGGAGACATCTGATGGGGATTGTTCCACACACATCCAGCTGTTGTGAACTGGTTTGGCTTTGGTTTATTTTTTGTTTCGTTTTGGGTTTTTTTTTAAATTTTATTATTATTATTTTTGGCTTTCTTTCCTTTTAAGAAAATCAGCTGCATAAATAAATGTTCCAAATTTGTGATGGCCTCTGGGTTTCTTTGGCTGGCTCTAGAGCAGGAGCTGTAACAAAGGGAGCCCTAATGCAGTCCCCACCAGGTAGGTTGTAGAAAACCCCTCTCTTCTCAGCTGTAATTTGCTTTTTCAAGGGTATTTTGGGGGATGCAGAAGAGATGGGGTTGTCTGCTGCCTTCAGAACTTTGCTGTGTGTGGTGTCCTCCTAACAACATCTTGGTCTGGGTAAGAATTGGAGGTTGGATACCCACAAAAGTCCTTCTTGGATTGTCCCAAAAAGGCCACCAGTACCTTGGCTGGTGTCAGCACTGGGGTGGCCAGCACAGGGCAGGGATTGTCCCCCCTGGGCTGAGGCTGCACCTCCAATCCTGGGGTCAGGTTTTGGGTGTGAAATTAGACATTGAGGGGATGGAGGGTGTTCAGGGAAGGGGAATGGAGCTGGGGAAGGGGCTGGAGAGCAAGGAGAAGGGGATGGAGAGTAAGGAGAGGGTTTGGAGAAGTTGTGAGGAGCATCTGAGGGTCCTGGGGTGTTAATCCTGGGGCAGAGGGTTGTTACTCATGGCTTCTCTGTGATCTTTGATGAATTATTAAGAAGTTCTACTGAACATTTGTTTCATTTTTCCCCATAAACTTTTCCCAAGAAAAGGAGGCTGAGGGGAGACCTTGTGGCTCTCTGCAACCCCCTGAGAGGAGGTTGGAGCCAGGGGGGGTCGGGCTCTGCTCCCAAGGAACAAGGGATGGGACAAGAGGAACTTTGGGCACAACTCAAGTGGTGCCAGGGGAGGTTTAGGTTGGAGCTGGGGAAGAATTTCTGCCTGGAAAGGGTTGTCAGGGCCTGGCCCAGGCTGCCCAGGGCAGGACTGGAGTCCCCATCATCCCTGGAGGGGTTTCAGAGAAACCCCTGGAGATGTGGGGATGAGGGACATGGGGTGGGGGTGGCCTTGGTCAGCATTGGGGTCATGGTTGGACTTGATAGTTTTAAAGGTTTTTCCCAACCAAAACCATTCTTTGAGTTTATAACTTCTGATAGAATTTTTCCATTGCTGCAGAAGGTGCAGAGGAAGAGGAAACTTCCAGTGCATTTCCCAGCTGGAAAATGAAACCCAATTGTTAAGAAAAACCTGGAGTAGAAAGCTGCTGTGTTGTCTTCAGCCATTTATTTATTACCAAAGCAGCCTTGGGTTTAATGTCTTGTGATATTAAACATTTCCAGTAACACTTGAGCCTGAACTGAATGGAGACCAAGGAAGGAAAAATCTAATTGACTTGTCAGGACTGTTTCATCTTTCATTAAGGTTCCTAAAGAAGGCAGTAATTACATTTTACCAATAAATAGTGAGAAGGGGGACAATGCAAATTAAAATCAAGAACTGGTACAAAGCCTCAGGGCTGTGGGGTCAGCTCTTGGCTTTAGGGGGGAGCTGGGTGTCCCCAAGCCCCATGTGGTGTGGGGCTGGTCTGAACCTCCTGTGGGGTGGAGGATTTGGGGTTCTTTGGGGACATTGGGAAGGGGCTCCACACACACCAGAGCTGCAGTCCCCATTCCATCAGCTTGTCCCTGTTCCTTCCCCTTCCCAGGTCTGGTGGTGATTTCTCTGCAAAAAAAAACCCACAAAAACCAAACAAACCCAAACCAGCTTTGACACCAAACCAAGCTGGAAAGCTCAGTCTCTCAATAGGGAGAGAAAGGAGTTTGCTGCAAGATTCCTGCTGTGTGGACCTGAGTCCAGGGATGGCCACCAGCTTGGTGGCTTCTCCATTCAAAGCCTCCTTGAGTGTCCTTGCTGCCAGGTCCTGCTGGAGCTTCTGCTCTTCCCAAGCTCTATTGCAGCCACAGCTTGCTGGGCACTGGCTCTCACCAGCTCTGATGATGGAAAAAATCCTTTTCCCTTGGTTTTATGGATGCCAGCAGCTGGGCTGGGAGGAAGAAAGAAGCAGCAGCTCCCTGGGGATTGGTGAGTGACCTCTGCTCTGCCCCATGAAGGTGACAAAGCAGCCCCTTCCCTTGGGGACAAGGGGGGCCGTGGGCTTTGGTGGCTCTCTGGGAAGTGGGTGGCATCACTTCACTTCCTTCCTTCATCCCTGCAACATCTGGAAGTGGCTTGGACAACCCAGGAGCACCAGCAGGGAACCAGCAGCATCCTGGGGCAGGACCAACGCTCTGGAGGTGACACTGAGGGATGGATATGGGCTTGTGAGTGGCTGCCAAACACTGGAGCAGCTTCTGCCACCCCCAGAAGGTAGGAGAGGGTGCAGGCAGCTGCACCATGGCCTCTGGAGCCAGACTCGAGAGGAGAAGGATCCAGGGAGACCTTAGGGCACCTTCCAGTGCCTTAAGGGGCCCCAGGAAAGCTGGGGAGGGACTTGGGACAAGGGGCTGGAGGGATGGGATGGGGGGGGGATGGATTTAAACTGGCAGAGGGGAGACTGAGGTTGGAGATGAGGCAAAAATTCTTTGGGGTGAGGGTGCTGAGCCCCAGGTTCCCCCAGAAGCTGTGGCTGCCCCATCCCTGGCAGTGTCCAAGGTTGGATGGGGCTTGGAGCACCCTGGGCTGGGGGAGGTGTCCCTGACCATGGGACTGGGATGAGATGAGCTTTAAGGTTCCTTCCAACCCAAAGCATTTTGTGATTTTATGATGGAGGAGGAGCCCCAAACCAGCTGGTGTTCCACTTGAGGTCCTCACACTGCCATGGGGAGCCCTCCAGAGAGGAACAAAAGGACAAATCCCTTCTGCTGCAGCTTATTAAAAGCAGACATTTCTGTTTTAAGCCCAGGGTGATGCCTGCTGCCCCGGGGATGCTGAGAGCAGCCAGGTCCCTGCCAGAGCTTCACATCCTCACCGAGCAGCAGCTGCAGGAGCCAGAGCCTGGAGGAGGAGGAGGGTGAGAGCCTTTGCCTTGGTGTTTCCCCCACCCCATCTGCTCTTCTGGTTACCCTGGGGCTGCCTCAACCCCCCCAGCTGGGATTCCCCACTGGAAAAAGCTTTGCTGGGAAAGCTTCCCTCATCTCCTGGGCAGCAAAGAGCAGCTGGGGCTTGGAACAGAAGCAGAAAGCAGGAATGATGCAGGCTCAGAGCTGATTTTCTGGGGTGTTACAGACCCAACACATTCCCCTCCTGCTGACATTTCCCTGAAGTTTGGACTTTGCAGGAGAAAAATCAGCAAACCAGTTCTGAAACTGAACCTTTTCTAATAAAAAAACCCCAAATCCTCTGGGGAGGAAATGTGAGTCAGTCCCAGCATTGCTTGGATAATGATTTGGGAAGATGCCCATGGAGCATCCCTGAGTGGGAATACCTGGTGGGAATACCCCTCTGCAGGGGTGCCCATGGCACTTCTGGGGTTGGAGAGCCCAGTCCAAGGCTGTGCCAAGCTCCCCATGGCCATCCATGGGCACAGACACCACAATTCCCTGGAGAATTCCCATCCCTCCCGTGCTGCAAATGCTGCAGGGTAATTTATTTAAGTAGCCTTAATGGTGCTGTAATCTATATGCTGAGAGTGTCACCTCTAAATGCTCCCTCAAAAAGGCTCAATGGGAAGAATTTGTGTTTCAAAATAAATATTTCCTCACGGTGTGCAAAATATCTAATCATGTATTTATCCTTAAGTACTTCCAAAAGTCAACATAATTATTCCAGTCCCATTAAGTTTAATTTGCAGTAAATTATGCATTTAGCTTTAAGTTGAGGTTGCTGGTTAGAGTCAAGATAAAGCTTTTGCTATTTATGAAGCAGTGTTTCAACGGGGAGCTAAAATACAAATGGTTGGACAAGAAAATCCTGCTCAGGGAGTTTGGGAAGAATTTTGAATAGGGAGACTTAGCAAAAAAAATAATAATAATAATCTGTGGAGTCAGTGTCTGGTGGCAGCTGTTTAAAGCACTCAGTTAACTAACATGAACTCCCCAGTAGCTGATGGGGCTTGGGCTGCCAAAAGGATTTTCCTCTGGCTAGAAAATTCAGTGGTTTTCACAGGATGTGGCTTTGAAAAAACAAATTAATCACTTTGTTTTCCTCTTGGTGTCGTTTCTTTGAGGTTTACAGGACAGGGAAGGCGTTTCCACTGGGAGAGGCTGAGCAGCTTTTATCTGGGATTTATCTGAGGTCTTGGATGTCCCTGCAGATTAACAGCAGCACAGAATTGATCCTTCCTCAGCAGCCCAAAGCCCTTGGAGTCAGTAGAAAACCTCTGATAGTGCTCAACTTGCCCTTCTGTGGTTGCTGGATCCTTATCTCCCTCTTCTGGATCCTTATCTCCATGGCCTGGATCCTTATCTTCATGTTCTGGATCCTTATCTCCCTCTTCTGGATCCTTATCTCCCTGTTCTGGACCCTTATCTCCATGGCCTGGATCCCTATCTCCCTGTTCTGGATCCCTATCTCCATCTCCTGGATCCCTATCTTCTCTCTTAGGGGCAGCCAAGAGCTGAACACTCCCCAAATCACCAAGAATTCAGGAAAATGAGGATGCAGGGGGTTACAGCAGGGTGGGACCATCCCTGAACCTCAGGAGAGGGTGAGCTGGGCCCCCCAGGATGCTGCTGGACCCAAGGTGTGGTGCCCAGAGCAGCTGTGGCTTGAGGTGACTTTGGGGATACTTGGGGATATTTTCCCTGCCCCAGGGATGTTGGTTGGTGAGTGCTGGGTTGGAACTGGATGATCTTTAGGGTCCATTCCACCCCAAACCCCACCTGGGATCCTGTGAAGCTCCTCAAGGACACAGCCCCAGCCCCTGGGTGTTCCAGGTGATGCTGGGCTGCAATGCCAGGGCAGGAGCTGACTCCCTGATCATCTTCCCCTTTTGCCTTTCTCTTTCCCAAGAGCTTCTGGAGACCTTTGGGAGACACAGGAGATGTCTGCAAGGTTAAGAAGGCTCAGTGGCTAAACTCACCAGGAAGGTTTGCAGTAATTTACAGCTGTAGGCAGCAAATGCTCCTCAGAGGGGGAAGGGAAATGCGATTTAAGGGAACAGAAATAAATAAGGAGCTGGAGCAGCTAACACTCCTTGATTTAATCCCCAGCCCATAACAAAGATTTATTCTGTTATCTGACAGTTTGATCACTCGAGGAATCCCATAGGTCAACGTGTATCTTGCTGCTATCATCTCTGGGCTCTTTCCACCAAGATGCACAGGGCAGATTTGTTAAAGAGATGAACCAGAGAGGGGTGGCAGATGGGACAGTAACAGTGGGGACTTCCAGAGACCTTTGTCATGGAGATAACCTGAGTGATGCTTCTGCAACCCCACCTCTGCCACTTGGTCCACAGGATGGAAACCTTGTGGGGTTCCAGGAGAGCTTGAACCTCAACTGCTTGGAATCAACCTCAGAACCTCAATCCTACCTGGAAACAGGGAATAAAAAGAAGAAGAGCAGCTGGGATGGGGGGAGGATCAGTGAAGATGGAGCAGGTCCTGCCCAGCACCCTCTGCCACAGGCTGGTTCCATGCTAGGGATGCAGATGGATGGGGCAGAGCTGGAGTCACCCATCACGGGGCTGACAATGTGGGGTTGTTTGGTCAGAAACCCTCCAGCCTGCCTCCACTTGGCTTTCCTCAGCAAATCCCCCATCTCTCAGTGCTCCCCTTCTTCCTGCCTGGGAATGGCACCAAAAAGCCATGGAGAAATTCTCCTACACACTCGGGCAGGGAGCCACTGAGCCATATTGCAGAGGGAAACAGCCTGGACCAGCAAACAGCCAGAACACAGCTCCACAAACAGACACAAACAAACAGACTCCCATCCCCAGGAGGTCCAACACAGCCCTGCAAGCAGAGGCTGTCACAAGCCTTGGAGACACAGAAATCCCCAGGCAGGGGTTTTTTTACCCCCCTGGAGAATAAATCTTCTGGAGGAGGATTGAGGGAGCTGGGAATGTTTGGTTTGAGGAAGAGGAGGCTGAGGGGAGACTTCATCACTCTGGAAGCACCTGGAGGAGGTTGGTGCTGGGCTCTTCTCACAGATAATCAGTGACAGAAGAGGGAATGGACTCAAGCTGCAGCAGGGCAGATTTAGACTGGACATTGGGAACAAGCTTTTCACAGACAGAGGGGTCAGACCCTGGAACAGGCTGCCCAGGGGGGTGGTGGAGTCCCCATCCCTGGGTGTGTTTCAGGGTTGTTTGGATGTGGTGTTGGGGGATGTGGTTTAGGGAGAACTTTGTAGAGCAGGGATGATGGTTGGACTCCATGGTCCCAAGGGGCTTTTTTCCAACCTGAAAGATTCTATGAGCTTTTTTGAAACCTTCCCTATGAAAAGCTGCTCTGGGGTGGAGTTGTCACTTCTCCTGGAGCTGTGGCCCAGCACCTGAGCACCTCTTGGCCAAGGGAGAGGATTGGGCTGTGTGGGAGGGAAGCAGCTGGCCAGGAAGCTGCAGTGCCAGGAGGTGCCTGGGCACTCACCCAGAGCTGGGATTTCCTGCTGAGCACCTGACTGGAGTCCAAGGAAATGAAATTATTTCTCCAAATCCAAGGCCTGGGCTGTTCCTCTTTGAGACCTCTCTGCCCATGCCAAGGAACAGCTTGGTAGGGATGTCTTTGCCTGCATCCCTGCTGCATCCCTGCCTGCATCCCTGCCTGTATCCCTGCTGCATCACTGCCTGCATCCCTGCTGCATCCCTGCTGCATCCCTGCCTGCTTTGCCTGGGATGTGTGTGGGGTTCAGCTCTGGGTCAGGCTCTGTCCCACCACCTCTTGATGCTGCCCTGAGCAGGAAACATCTGTGGTGTGCAGGAGCTGGGAGGCCATCACCCCAGGTGTCCAACAGCAGAAAACCAACTCAAGAGGAGAGAAGAAAGACAAGGTGGGCACAGCATGGTACCTGTGACTGTGGCTGCCCCATCCCTGGCAGTGTCCAAGGTTGGATGGGGCTTGGAGCACCCTGGGCTGGGGGAGGTGTCCCTGACCATGGCAGGGGTGGCACTGGGGGGGCTTTGAGGTCCCTTCCAACCCAACCCAATCCATGACTCTGTGATGAGTTGCTGAGCCCCATCCCCATGGATCCACCTCCATCCATCCTCAGGCTCTGGCCTCCTCCCCTTCCTTTCTGTCACCTCTCTCTGGTCCCCATGGGGAGGTGTCTGATGTGTCCCTCACCTGGCTCAAAGTCTCTCCCCATTCATCTCCCTGTCAGCTGCTCTTTGGGTTCCATGAGTTTCCCAGCCTCTTCCCACAGGTTCCTCCATCCAAGCCCAGCCATAGGAGTCCTGCTGTGCCTGAGATACACCTGGGGGATCCCTCCTTCTCTGCCTGTGTTTTGGGGTCTTGGCTGCCCAGCTGGGGGTTGAACATGGGTTCACACATCCACACTTTCCCATTTCTTTCCTTACCTTGACATCACGGGATGAAATTAAACTGCATCAAATTTCTGCTGTCAGGAGAAGGGAAAAAAAAAATGTAAAAAATGGCCAAGGTTGTTGGACCATGGAATAATCTTCCAGGGGAAATGAGGGGAACTTTATTACTTCAGTCATTTACATCTGGGCTGGACAGAATTACCAGGAAAAAAGCAATGCTGGGAGAAATGCTGTAAATAGGAGAGAGTAAACCTGGGGGAGTTTTGCACTGGAAGGTGCCTGACCTTGGCTTTGCTGCTTCTAAATCCTGAGATATCAGGAGACACAAGTGGGAAACCCATTGGAAACCCATTCCAGGGGAAGGTCAGAGTCCTTGGGTGCTCAGGTACCAAGGTGTTTAAAGAAAGCCAAAGCTGATGGGCTCTGGCAGCTTGCCTGTGAGTTAACCAGGCTTGGGGGGATTCAGCCTTTATTTTTTTTGAAAACCAGTGGTTGGGAGCTTGCTTTCAGCTGCTGATATTTATTGCTGCTCTCAGGGTTGCTTTCAGGCTCTCCTCTCTTCCAGCCACAGCACTGGGGCTGCCCAGCCTTGAACCATCCCAACCCCCTGGGGTTTTCCCTCCAAGCTTTTCTCTCCTTGTCCTTATCCATGATAAGGACAAGTGTTCCAGTGTCCCTGGGACACAGCTCCTCAGGAAGGAAGCATTTTCTGAGCCCCAGGGATGGGGATGGAGCAGCTGGATGCTGCTGCCTCTCTCCTTTCTCAGGGTTTTTCCTCTCTTTGCAGGCACAGGGCTGGCATGGGGATGGGTGGCTCTGTCCCAGCTCCTGCTGCTGCCTCTCTGCAGTCACTGCCTTGGGTTTCTTCTTGGAAGGAAACTCCTGGGGTGTCCCTCTGCAGCATTATCCCATCTCCTGATGCCTCATGGCAGGAATCTAGGAGCTGCGTCTACAGGAGATGTCAGGAGCCTGAGATGTTCTGGAGTCTGGGTACCTGCATCTCCTCAGGAAGCTGCTCCCCAGGATGGTCAGGAAGAGCTGGATTCCAACCTCTGTGTATGTGGACACCATGTGCTACTCTTACCCCAGGTATGGATTTTCTGCTGTATTTTAAAAAATTCTTTTAATGGAAATGGGGTGGCTCTGATTCCACTGCTGCAGAAATGGGTCTCTAAGCTTTGAGCTCCCTGGGTCCCAGGGATGCTGGAAACACTTCTGAGTGCTTGACCCCAGGGATTGTGCCTGTGAGGTGGAGGATTTCCCTGACTCCTCATCCAAGGGAGTTCAGAGCAAAGCAAACAAATTATTGCATTAACACAAGGAGGTGTTGAGGGCTGAGGTGAGCAGGGGAAAGAGCTCCCCAGCTGCAAAGAAGATGGGAAAGCAGAGCTCAGCAAACTTTCCATGGAAACCACATCTTAGGGTGGAAAAACCCCATCAATGTTCTCAAGCAAAGGCCGGTGAGCAATGGAAAGGGTGATGGGAACTACCTTGTGCCAGGGGTGAGAGATGGAGTTTGGTCCAACTTGAGGGATGAGTGGATACTGGGACAGCTGCTGCTGTCTTCCCAGTGACAACATCTCCAGGTGTCCCCAGGGCAGGTTTCAGAGTATTCTGGAGCCACCTTATCACAGATTCCTCCTCCTCCCAGCCCAGGACCTCAGTGGGGAGGAGGTGATGAAGATGAGGGCAGAACATGGAACCAAAAGCCCAGAGGCACCAAGCTCTGGGTCCATGCCTGGTGGTTGCTGCTGTTTCCAGGGCAATCCCTGCTGTCAGCCCTGGGAGCCTCTGTTATCTCCAGGCTTTACATGTGTTGGTGTCATCAGGCTGGTAGGAGAGACAGAGCTGATCTGATTAAGAGGCAGCTCAGCTCCTTGCCTGCTCTTGGCAGGCTTGGAACAAATTAGGAGCTCAAATCAGGTTTATCTGGCAGTGTAGGCACAGCAAATGTTTCCTATCACAGGAGGCTTCATTTGGTCCTCTCGCCTTCCCTCCTCTTTTTTTCAATATCTTTTTTCTTCTTTAATCCTGAGTATCTGACTTTTCTGGGGACTGATCTTTCCCATCTCTCTTGCCTCCACCAAAGGAGAGTCAATTTTCCTTCCAGCTCCATGAAAAAGCTTGTAATAAAACCTGAGCAGCCCAGAGCTAGTTGGTAGCATTAAATTCATCAGCTATGGGAAGATGAGTCAAGGAGGGCTTCTTAATGCAGTTTAGTTTCTGGATTGTTATTATCTGGGCTCTTCTCATTGACCAGAAGAGGTTCAGCTCCAGAGGGACTGCCACAACCTTGTCCTCACCACAGGGGATGTTTGCAGGAGCAGAGCTGGTGGATCCCTGGATGTTAAACAATGGAATTGCCTCTTCTGTTGTGTTGGGAGATGGGGAGGGATTGAAATGAAAGGGCAAGAGGCTGGAAAGAAAAATAGAGATGTTTGTGGGTGTGAGAGCATCAGGCCTGGGAGAAAGTAAGGCAGCAAAAGAGAGGAGGTGATCCCCCAGGGAACCCTAAACTTGCAAATAAAATAATATGGAGAAGCTCCCAGAAATGGGCTGAAGCAAAAGAACATCAACAAAGGATATGGAGGTCCTGGAGCAGGTCCAAAGGAGGTCAGCCAGGCTGGTGAAAGGACTTGAGCACAGACCCTATGAGGAGAGGCTGAGAGAGCTGAGGGTGTTGAGGCTGGAGAAGAGGAGGCTCAGGGGAGACCTCATCACTCTCTGCAACTCCCTGAAAGGAGGTTGGAGCCAGGGGGGGTTGGGCTCTTTTCCCAGGCAACTCTCAGCAAGACAAGAGGGCAGGGTCTCAAGTTGTGCCAGAGGAGGTTTAGGTTGGAGATAAGAAAGAATTTCTTTCTGGAGAGGGTGATCAGGCATTGGAATGGGCTGCCCAGGGAAGTAGTGGATTCTCCGTGTCTGGAGATCTTTCCAAAGAGCCTGGATGTGGCACTGAGTGCCATGGGCTGGGAACTGCAGCAGGAGTGGATCAAGGGTTGGACTTGATGATCTCTGAGGTCCCTTCCAACCCAGCCAATTCTATGATTCTATGATTCTATGATTCTATGATTCTATGAACAGCACAAAAGACTTCAGGAGAGCTTTGCCTTGGCTGGGGGATCCAGCAGATCCACCAATCCCACAACCATTTCCCTTGACCAACCAACAACTCCACCAGGCTGGGGTGGGAAGAACCAACCAGATTTCTGGCTGGTGCTCAGAAATCCCTGGATATGGATAAAGAAAAAGGGAACAATCCTCCGGGCAGGTTCTGTTCCTCTGCCATTGGGCATGGCCTGAACTCCCCAGCATCCCCTGGGGATGCTTCTGATCCAGGTCCTGGGGAAATCACCTCCTGGTACCCCCCCTGGGATGCTGCAGGAGCAGCAGCCAACAGAGATGGGGCAGAGGAACCATGGCCCAGGGCAGGAACTGGGCCACCCAGTACAAGACAGAGGCAAAACCTTCTGTTCTGCACCCACATTGCAGGAGGTCCCCGAGGAGCTGGCAGAGGAGCCCTCGAGCTGATTCCTGCTCTTGGAATCACTCCCGTGCTGGCTGCCTTCATCCAGCAGAAATTCATCCAGCCAAGGTCTCTTCCCATCCCCCAGTGTGAGCTCCCAGGTTCCCAAAGGGGCTCCTCCTACCTGCCAAAGGGTTTTGGGGTTATTTTGGTGATTATTCCCAGTGTCTGAGTGCAGGGAGGCAGAGGCTCCAGCACACAGAACCTTTCCCTGACTCCAGGCAGGCAGAGGATGGGTTCAGAGCTCTGGGAGGGTCCCATGCAGAGCCCTGGGGCAGGTGGACAAATATTGTAAAAAAAACTTTTCTGGAGAGCTTTCTCAGCAGCTCTGATGGAAGCCAAACATCTCCAGGTGGTCAGGACAGGGCAGAACCATGGCTGGGGGCAGAACTCTTCTTATTCCTCTCCCTCTCTGGTTGCTCTCTTATTGAGGTTTCCTCTGCAGCAGCTTTAATCAGATTTACTCAGGAAACTCCTCTGTGCAGACCCAACCAATGCACACCCAAGTTATTTAATGGCAGAGGGGGTTGTGGCCCCACTGGTTGGATGCAGAGACTGGGACTGACTCTTCTTGGCTGCTCCCAGGAGTGGCTGGCAAGGCAATTGCTGCTCTGGAGTGAAGGAAAGCAGAAGAAATAATTTGAAATATCCTTGTGCCACATGTGCTTTATTCTGAGGAGCAGGAACCCCCCACCCCCCAGTGAAATACTGAATTTTAAGGGAGATGCAAACAAGTACAAATGAAAAATGTCTCTGATCATAAAGAAAGCATTTGCTGGAATTAAAATGGAATGCATTACTGTCCAGGCTGATGACAGAAATGTCAGCAGAGCTATGGAAGGGGAGGCTGACTACTTAGGTGATCAGATACATTTATTGTTTTCTTTCCATTAATGCCAGTGGCAGCAGTAGAGGAAAAAAATATCCAATTGCCTGACAACACTTCAGAAGTGAATTAAGTCCAATCCTTGCAGTGTTCTCCTTTAGCTTCTGGCTCAGCAGGAATGGGGACTTGAATGGACTCACAGCCAGAGGGACAGGGGAAGAGAGGAAATAATTTCCCTGAGCAGAAATAATGTAGATAATGCCATAATTATCATTAAAAGGACAAGTGAAGCTGCTCTGGCCCTGGAAGCAATCAGTGCCACCCCTTCTCCAGCTGAATTGGCATTTGTTGGGCTTTATTGCATTTGATGTGTGTCTGTGTTTCACCTCCTCAACCAGGTCAGGACCAGGGGTGTGTTAATTCTGTCTGGTGGCATTTCTGTGTTTTGGGAACTGCTCCTGTGGCTGCCTGAGCATCCTGCAGGATCCATCCCAATGGATCCAGTCTGGAGACTCTGACCAAGGAACCAACCTCATCCAGAGCCTCCTGGAGTTCATGAAAAGCATCTGCTGACCCAAGTGGGCTTTGGGACAAGGCTGGTGTGTAGGCAAACACCCAGGTTGGTGATGCAAACCCCAGCTGGAGGTATGGGAGTGCTCAGTGCCCTCCTGCTGGCCAGGGCTGATGTTCTGGGGGAAGTTCAAGCCCAGCCAGGCTGCAGGGAACTCGTTCTGGGGGAACTGTCAGCCTTGGTTTACACAGGTAATGGGGAAGGGTGAGGGGAAGGCTCTGGAAATGTGCTGTGAGGATGCTCAGGGCCTGCAGGGCTCCATCAGAGAGGTTGGAAAAGTGGCACCAGAATCACAGAATCACTGAGGTTGGGAAGGAGCTCTGAGATCATCAATTCCAGCTCATCACCCAACACCACCACATCAGCCTTTCCTTAAACACCTCCAGGGCTGGGATCTCCACCACTTCAGACTTTTTTTTTTTTTTTTTAAAGCTCCAGGACAGATTTCCAGGTTGGAGCACCTAAGGCTGGGACCATAAGCCCTGGGACACCCAACTCCTGCATGGTTCATCTGAGTAAGGTCTGTATCCTCCTGCAGAACCTCCCTGTCCTCTTGTTTCCTATGGGATCCCACAGCCAGAGCTCCAGAAGGTCTTGGGGTTGATGAACTGGAGCTCAAACACTTGGGCTTGCTGGTGAGGGCTGTTCCCTGGTGTTCCCACCTGCCTGGCCATGATGGAGATTTGGCTGTAATAATCCAAGAGAAGGCAGCTGGGATTCCTCCCCTGCTCCAAGGCACCAAACCCCCCCTAAGCTGCAGAGCTCACAAATCCCCTTGTTTGCCCAGATTGAGATGGAGGTGGCTGCAGGACAGCATCACCTCCTCCTGCCCTTGCCTGGCTGGAGTTTCCTGCCCAGCACAGGGAATTTGGGATGAAGGATGGAGCAGGTAGTCCTGGTGTGGATGGAGAGGTGCTCATGAGCTTGGCTGTGAAGCTTGGGTCAGGAATGAAGCACTCAGGATGTTCTCAGCTTCTTGAGTGGGGTTTGCAGCAGAGCCCTGGCCCTTGTCACCCCATGCTCCTCTTCTGGCAGGCACCAGGCAGTTAATTCACTTTTTTTTTTTTTTTTCCCCTCCAAGCAGGAGAAAGCCCAGAGGTAAAATAAATAAATAAATAACGAAATAAACCCACAACCAAATCGCTGTGATTTCAGTCAATTAAACCAAAGCCTGCAGGGTCTGTTGCTTTGGGGTTTATTTTGATTTATTTTATTATTATGTATTTAATTTTATATTTTTGTAAATGAGTCTTGCAGGGTCTTGGAGCCCTCCCTGTGGGGAGTGACAATCACAATCCACTGCCTCTCCTCTCCCTGGGCTGCCTCTCCACAGGAGCTCAAGAAATCTTAACACCCCATCAAAAGGTAATTACATTCTGACACACTGCTTGGAGACCTTGAGAGCTGGGGGGAGAGGAGAGCAGCTTGCATAATGCCTTGAAAATAACACCAAGCAAGCACCAAAAGTACCAGGAAGGAGGGAAGGAGTTACAATGGGATTTCTACTTGAAGTTTACTCCAGGGTGTAGCTGTGAGGTCTGATCCTGCACCTTGTGGTTGCTTTCAACCCTTGCTGCCTTTTTTTTGGGTTTATTTTGAAGGGAAAGCCCCCCCCCAACCCCAAGCCTTCCTTGGGTCTCTTTCTACCCATGGGATCATCACAAGAGCCAAGGGGGGGGGTTGTCATCTTTGTGTCCCCTGGGAACCCCTCTGGGTCCCGATAAACAAAGGGGTGACCCCTGCCATGAGAAGGGAGAGCTGTGGGCAGGATGAGGAGCCCAGAGGGATCTGCCCAGGGCTGTTCTCTGCAAAGGGTAAAGGCTGGAAGAGAGGTTTTGGAAAGAGAGGTTTTGGAAAGTGTCCCTTGGTCTTGTCAGCTCCTTCTTGTGTCCTCCCCAAGGCATTTGGTGGTGGCTGCCAGAACTGAGATGATGGATTTAACCCTGGGGCTGGAGGTGGAGGCATGAGAAGGAACCAATTTCAGTTGAAAGAGGGGAGATGAGATCTCAGGAAGAAATTCTTTGGGGTGAGGGTGCTGAGCCCCAGGTTCCCCCAGAAGCTGTGGCTGCCCCATCCCTGGCAGTGTCCAAGGTTGGATGGGGCTTGGAGCACCCTGGGTGTCCCTGCCCATGGCAGGGGGTGGATTGGGTCATCCTTGAGGTCCCTGCAGTGGAAACCAATCTGGGATTCTAAATTCTATAAAAAATGGGAATGCCTTGGATTTTTCTGGCTTTTTCCTGGCCTGCAGCACTGTGACCTGATCCAGCCCTAAAACGTGCTGAGGGGTGACAGGGTCCTGCCAGTTTGTGCCTTTCCCCTGGGAAAAGGGAGGTTCACCAAGCAAACACCCCCCAAAAATAATGCAACTCAAAGGAATGGAGAATCCTGACTGTTCCAG
Organism: Calypte anna; assembly: GCF_003957555.1. NCBI lineage: Eukaryota > Metazoa > Chordata > Aves > Apodiformes > Trochilidae > Calypte > Calypte anna. Next base: position 5,021,597 of record NC_044268.1, read on the forward strand.
GGACACCCAACCTCAGCCTGGAGGTGTCACACACCTTGTGTCAGATTCTCTGTGCAGGTTCTTGGCTGGGCTGAGGAGCACAGCAGGAGAGCTGGGGCTGAGCAGGCAGCAAATTAACTGCAACATCATTAGCTAATAATTTAGAAGATGCCATGTACTTTGGCAAGACACCTTTATTAATAGAAGATGCCCTCTGTCCACTGCCTACTTACATTGCTGCTTTCCCAGGGACCTCATGTGATGCTTCCCTTCTTAGTGACCTTCACAAAAGAGACAAAACCACTCCTCCTTTCCCTTCATTTTTATAAATGACTTTTTTTTTTTTCCCTTTCTGCTCTGCAAGAGTTTTTTTCTTCTGGATATAAAATGCTTCAGGCTCCAGTTTCCTTCTCTAAATCAGGATTAGCTCCCTGGGTCTGACTTGCATTGCAGAAGCTTCTGGGCAGCTCAAGGGAGATGCCAGAGTGGCTTTGGTGACCTTGTCCCTTGGGTTTGGTGACCTTGTCCTTTGGGTTTGGTGACCTTGTCCCTTGGGTTTGGTGACCTTGTCCTTTCGGTTTGGTGACCTTGTCCTTTGGGTTTGGTGGCCTTGTCCCTTGGGTTTGGTGTCCTTGTCCCTTGGGTTTGGTGACCTTGTCCTTTGGGTTTGGTGGCCTTGTCCCTTGGGTTTGGTGACCTTGTCCCTTGGGTTTGGTGGCCTTGTCTCCTGAGTCTGAGGAAGCATTTCTTTCCTGGGCGGGTAGGGAGGCATTGGAAGGGGCTGCCCAGGGAGGAGGTGGAATCCCCATCCTTGGAAGTGTTTAAAACTTGTAGATGTGGCACTTCAGGTCCTGTTCTAGTGGGGGATGCAGATATTGAGATATATTTTTTTTGTATTTGGGGGTGGGTGGGGGGATGTTGTCCGTGGTGATCTTTGGGGTCTTTTCCAGCTGTGACAATTCTGTGATGCTTGGGAGTGGTGACCTGAGAAGTCTTTTCCAAGCACGATGATCCTGTGATCCCTTGTGGGATGTTTGCTCCTGGAAAAGCACATGAGGAGCTCTGGGGTGTGAGGGGAAGAGGTTAGAAAGGCAGAGGAGGGGGTGGCAGGGATGCACCAAAGCAGGGATTTAAGGAGAAAAGGGATTTAAGGAGGAAAGTGAAGATTTCAGCTTTCCTGGGCTGCAGTTTTGTCTCCTCCATGTGGAATTCTCCTCTCTGTCATGGGGCAGCTTTTGACTTGAGGGTTTTCCCAGCCAGGAAAGATCCTGGGTTTTGCAGAAAGCCCTTTTGCATTTACCAACCCTTGTCACTTGGTGGGAAATTATTTTGTCAGCTGTGTGAACATGGAGGTCTGGGATGGTGGCAGGAATCAACCTGAATCCAAAAGCCAGGGAGATGATGTGGGGAAAGCAGATGCTGAATCAGAAATGACCAAGGGAGTGAATACTCTGGCAATAGGAAGGTGACATTTATATTTTGCCACTCACCTAAAACATTTCCAAACAGTGTCAGACCCCCAGATTTCTACATTTTTTTTTAAATATTATTTTTTTATAGCTGTGCCAGTCTGATTGTCCTGCTCCATGAGGGCTGATTTTCATGAGAAGATGGAGAGGAGAACCACAAGCAATTCTCTCCCTCCAAGTTCTGCCTTGCAAATTACTGCCAATCAGCAGAGAAAGCTTTGCTGGGGGATTGATGATGCTGAGAGGCTCAGAACTGGAACCCCAGCAGTGATTTGGAGAGAGCTTGGAAATTGCTTATGATCTCATGGTGTCAGGTGTCTCATTTCTAATAAATAAATCCCGAAAATGCACCCCAGACGATTTCTGTCAGATACAGAGAGTCATCAGCTGGAAAGCTCCCTTGGAGTTTGGTATTTTAGGTCAGCAAGCTTTAACATATTGGAAACTGCAGGGAGATAAATATCAAGGAGTCTGAGTCAGAGCTGTGGTGTACTGAAGATATTCAGTTGTTCATATGGGGCTTTTGGGTCAGTCTGGAGATGAATAAATGAAGTGCAGAACCAGAGGAATAAAAGGACAAAAAAGGGGAAAAAAAAGAAAAGAAAAAGGAAAAAACCCCACAAACAAACAAACAAACTCTCTCCAAATTTCCCATAAAATTAAAAAACCTTCCAGTTGTTTCTTGCCATGAATATCAGAGAGCTGCAGGGAGCACTCCTGGAAAGGGAAGGGCTGGTTGGGAGCAGCAGAAATGGAAATGTTGAAATCCCCCTTTGTTCCCTAAGGGTTTGCAGGGTTGGAGATGGAACAGAAATGCTGCTGGAAGCCCTGAGCATCTCAGCATCAAATCTCAGCAGTTCCCACCCTTGTTCATTTGTAGGAAAAAAACCAAACCAAACCAAACTACCACGGGAGAAAAAAACAACCCAAAGAGATTTACAGAATTCTGCACATCCCAGGGAAGAGGGAATGGGGACTGCTCAGCCCCTTGGGCTCTGCCAGGGCTGATAAGTGTGGCTCAAAAACATCTAGAGAGCAAATCCTTGGGATGGAAGGCTCAGGGATGGGCCTGGAGCCTCTGGACCGAAGCTGCTGCTGGAGCTCAGTCCTCTGACATCAGCACCAACATCCCCAGCAGAGAATTTGCTTCCCAGAATTATTCCAAGCAGTGGTTTAATGAGTGATTCTGGATAATGAGGGTGCAGAGAGGGAGGAATTGGGAATTGTTTGCTGTCAACAGAAGAGGAGGAATGAAGGGATTTAGCGTGTGAATTCTGTCTGTGAATCACTCACTCCATCAAAAAAAAAAAAAAAAAAGGAATTCCTCTAATTCCTCTTCCTCCAGCCCCCTACCTTACCCCAGATGAGGTCTGCAGCCTCTGTTGTGCCATGGTTTGGGTGGCCTGGTTGTGTCCCCACCAGCTCCTGGGGGTGTGGAATTGCTGCTGAACCCCAGTGCTGGAGGGGAGGTTGAACCCAAAGCGTGGGGGAGAAGGATACCAGAAGTGTGGAATCCTGGAATGCTTCTAGAGGAGACATAAACAACTGGAAAGGCCATTCCCAGAGTCCAACCTGGTGCTGTTACACCAGGAATGGGAGGAGATTCCATCAGCAAGGGATATTAGAGCAGGGGTTTGGTGTCTCTCTGCTCCTGAGCATCCTTTTGGCAGCAGGAAGGGAAACGCCGATGGAAAGGGGCTGAGGGAGGGAGAAAAAAGAGGATTTTGGGGAAGGAGGGTGGGATGGGGAAGGCCAGAGGGTTGGTTTTGGCTGCTGTCTCCGTGGTGTGTGTGCTTCAACAGAAAAACTTAGTGAGAAGTTGGGCAGGGATGGGTTGAGCCTCTGGAGCCAGCTCCTTGGGAAGGGGAAAGGGCAGCACCAACCCTGGTGCCTTCAGTGCTGAACCTGCAGTTAACAGCATCCACCTGGTTTTCCTTGGAGATGGATTTGCTCCCAGATTGGGGCTGGGAAGGTGATCTAGGGAGTGGATAAATGGTCAGGAGGAGTCTGTGTTTGTCTTCCCTGCATCACTATGCAAACCTGCATTGATTCAGCCAAGGATGCCACTTAATACCCCGTGGAACACCCACACAAGGGCTTTTAAGGGTGTTCACTGAATTGGTTGGAAACCTCAACTAGAAAGTGGTGTAATTTCCTGGAAGAGGCAAGATCTTGCTCTCATTTTCATAAAATAAGAGTGCTAAAATTGAGCCAATTTCTTAAGAAGCTAAGCCTGTAATGTAAGCTGAGTTTTCCCTAAAGACACACACATTTTAGACTAAGAAATGAGACTAAGGAAAAAAACCAAAAGCAAACCACCCAATAAAAGCAGATCATCATCCATCACCTTCATTTATTTGTATCCTCACACTTTTCTTCAGATTTCCTCAGGGCTGGTCTCTGTATCAACATGGAGGGAGGTTTTGCTCCTGCCTCACAGCCCATACGGAGGAAAAGTCAAGGGGTGCAAAGGAGCAGGAGCAAGAAATAGCTCTGACATTGGTTTTTTCAGCATTCTGCATTTTTTTCCCCATGTATGGGCTGTGGAGGAGATGTGTGAAGAGCAGAGGTGGCTCCAGCACTGGGATTCCTCCTGCTGAGTAAATAAAGAGCAACAGAAATTCACCCATCATTAATTCAGAGAGCTGGGGAGTGCTGGGTCTTGGTTTTGTTGAGTACAAGGCCCTCTCCTGCCTGGTAACAAATAGTGGGAGAGGTGTTTTGCTGCTCCTTGGTGACTCCTGGCTGGTGTTGGATGAATAAGTCAGTTTATGGTGGGAGAAAATGTTCCAAAGGGGGAAGTGTTGTTACTAAGTGGTTATTGATCTTAGGAGATGCTGCAGAAAATTCCGTGTCTGAGGGATCACTGCTGCTTCCCAGTTCCCTTTTGATGTTGTCCTGGGTCAGTGGGAGGATCTTGTGGGGTGGGGAATAAACCCTGGGAAATGAAGTTTCATGAGAGTTCTCCATGAGGGGAGACAAGTGAAGAGGTTTGGTTTGGTTTGTTTGGTTTGGTTTGGTTTGGTTTGGTTTGGTGGTCCCCAGGCTGGAAAAGTTTCTAGTTAGAAAGAGGAGGCTCTGGGGTGACCTTATAGAGAATCCCAAGATGTGAAGGGGGAGCACAGGGAAGCTGGGGAAGGGCTTTTTACAGGGATGTGTGGTGAGAAGAGGAGGGGAAATGGTTTCAGACTTAAAACAGGGAGATTTGGGTTGGACATGAGGAAAAATTCTTCCCTGTGAGGATGGTGAGATGCTGGCCCAGAGAAGCTGTGGCTGCCCCATCCCTGGCAGTGTCCAAGGTTGGATGGGGCTTGAAGCACCCTGGGCTGGGGGAGGTGTCCCTGACCATGGCAGGGGGATGGAACTGGATGATTTTTCCAACTCAAACAAGTCTGGGATTCCAGGTAAGCCCCATGGTGAAAGGATTCATTCCAGATGAGTGTGTGTGAGCAGGGCCAGGAGAGGAGGATGCTGACAGGCAGGTCCAGGCACCAGTTTTGCACTGAAATTTCTCCATCCTTAGGAAACCCGTGGGAATGATGGATGCCTTGATGGGTCCTTTTCTCCCTCCCTTCCACCCTTCTGGATCAGTGAGCCCCAGGATTTTGTGCTGTTTCCTCAGGGCTCTGGAGGCTTTTGCTGGGATTGCAGTGAGGAGAAGGGGCTGCACTTCTCCTGCCTGCAGAGCCAAGGCTGAACCCCCAGATGTCTTTCATTAAACATCTCCAGAACGAGCTGTTCAGGAGGCAAGATGTATTCAGATGCTATCAATATTTCATCAAGCCATAATAGATGTTATCATAGATCCTCCATCCAGTATTTATTGCACTGACACATCACACCAGGGCTCTCCAGCCCCCTCCCCTGCCTGTGCCCCCAGCTCCCCATCAGGGTACCACAGGGTGTACACGAGGTGCAAAGCTTAATGCCACAATAAATTCCAAGGGGTTGGGAGTTGTTCCTTCAGGCACCTTCAGGCCTGACAATAATGAAACAAATCTGTTTGCAGGAGACATTTTTATGGGAGGCTTTCAAAGGCAGTTGGCTCAGTGTAAATCTCGGGGTTGAAGCCATTAGAAAGGGTTTAAGCTGCAGACACAGAGGGCTGTGTCTCCAAGTCTGGGAGTGTTGGGAAGCAAAGCCCTAAAATTAGCAGCGTGGAAAATAGGAATCCTTTTGGGACTCTGCTGCAAGGATAACACAGGTAGGAGAGAGCTGAGCACATCCAGAGCTGGACCCTTCCCTCCCTGCTGAGCTTTCTGGGCACCTGGGGTGTTGGCAGGGAAAGGATTGGACCTGGAGGATTTATTGTTGGGCTTTGCAAAGGAATCTAATGGATGAAAGTTTATGGGCAGTGTGGCTCAGGAGGGCAGGACCCTGGCCAGGATAATCCTGTCTGCCCTCAGAGCCCATCAGTCCCAGGGAGGCAGCTGTCCCCTTCTGCACTTAAAGTGGTCAAAGGTATAAGGAAAGTTATAAGGGGCACTTGGCTGGGCAGCCCAGGAGCAGGTGGAGCCATCCCAAATCAACAGGGTGCAGATGATATATATAATATATAGATGATATATATAAATGAGGTTTGGGATTGGCTTCCAAATGCAGTCCTAAAAGGAGATTCCATATCCAACAGCTTTGTTTCTCGGGAAGACCCTGAACTGCTGGTCCTGCCCTTAGCCCAATGGGACAAGGGAAAAAGAAAAAAAAAGAGAGAAAAAGTTGCTAAGTCCTCCTTGATAAGTGTTGAATGTGACAGAAAGGCCAGGGAAGAACAGCAGCCCCTGGAGATACAGAACCTGAGCTTTGCTGCAGCCCTGGCTCAAGGAAACACCAATTTTGGGGAGGGTCAAATCTCAGACCATTCACTGAGATCCATCTGAGGCCACCTCAAGGTTAGAGAAGTTGGGGTCCCCTTCTAGTCCTAGGTGGAGGCACCTCTGTAGTGAAATGAGGCAACCAGGTGCCACTAATTGCCAGGGAGTGAGCATGAGCTTGTGTCAAGCCCACCTGTGCCTAATTAGGGTTATTGGCCCCCTGGTCCTGCTCATGCGCAGTGGGGACCCACCCTAATTAGGCACAGGTGGGCTTGACACAAGCTCATGCTCACTCCCTGGCAATTAGTGGCACCTGGTTGCCTCATTTCACTACACACCTCCAGGAGGATGAGGTGGTTGTTGTACCCCAGATATCCCTTGGAGTGGGATGGATCCCCCCAGGACAAGACCTGAACCTCTCTGCTGAGGTGGAAATCCTAAAGGGTCAGGTTGGAAGGGACCTCAAGGATCCTCTGGTCCAACCCCTCTCATGTTATTGCTGATGTGGGGTGTCCCAGCACCCTGCTTGAGACTTCAAACTTTCCAAAGTGGGGGAATCCACCACTTCCCCTGGGAGGTGACTCTGCTGGATGGTTTACTTAAACCAGGTAATTCCTCTCTGCCTAAAGCTGGGGAAAGAAGCCCAGCTGTGGAGCCAGGGAAAGCAGAGACTGATTTCAGGATGGGATGTAAAGGTTGGCTCAGAAAAGCCCTGGGGCCACACTAGGTCACTGATGAGCAACTTGGGATCCTCCCTGGGAAGGTTTTGTTACCCCTGGACTTGGCCCAGTACCCAGAGTTCCATAAGGGTGTGGAAATACTGGAGGGGATTCAAAGAAAAGCCAGGAAAAAAAAAAAAAAAAAGTCTAATGAATAGGAAATCACAGCCTTTTGGAGAGCAAATCAAGGAGTGAGATCTGCTTAATTTAGCAAGGAGAGGGTAATAGCTGCCTTCCTCCTGCAGGGAGGAGGGACAGGGATGTTGGAGAGCTTCACATCCCGGTGGGAAGAGCTGCAGCAGCACCAGGGCTGGATGGGCTGGGCAGGACAGCCCAGGAGCAGGGTGATGGGCTCAGCAAGGAGGGAAAGGGTTTGGTTGTGTTGCTGAATTCCCCACCACGGGATGATTTGAAAGCAATAACCCAAACCCATCTTTTCCTTTTTTCCTTTTTCCTTTTTTTTTTCCTTTTTTTTTTTTTTTTTAAGTTTGTGGAGCTTCCCTAAGTCTAAAAAGATCTTTTTTATTATTTCTTTTTCTTGTTAGAAATGGCATTTGAAGGTAAAGAGGCTCATCCCAAGACAAACATCTTCCAAATGTTCTCATTGACCAAGACAATCTGACATTTTTCTCTATGGAGAAGAACAGCTCGGGCCACACCATCTTCTTTCCAACAGGAAGAGCTTCCTTTTCCTCAGCTCTGTTCCTAAACATGTCCAGGAAAAAGGAAAGGAAAAAGGAAAGGAAAAAAAATGAAAAAGGAAAATGGGAAAGGAAAAATAAAAGGAAAAAAAGAAAAAAAGGAAAGAAAAATGAAAAAGGAAAGGAAAGAAAAACAGGAAAAATGGAAAGGAAAGGAAATGGAAAAAGAAAGGAAAAGGGAAAAGGAAAAGGGGAAAGGAAAAGGAAAAAAATGGAAAGAAAAACAAAAGGAAACAAAAGAAAAGGAAAGGAAAATGGAAAATGAAAGGAAAGAAAAAGGAAAGGAAAAGGAAAAAGGAAATAAAAGGAAAAGGAAAAAGGGAAAGGAAAGGAAAAAGTAAAGGAAAGGAAGGGGAAAAGGATAGGATAAAGGAAAGGAAAGGGAAATGGGAAAGGGAAAAGGAAAGGGAAAGAGGAGGGGAAAGGGAAGGAAAGGGGAAAGAAGAAAGGAGAAAAGAGAAAGGAGAAAGAAGTTAGAGGTAAACTCTCCTTTTTGTCCCTCCTTCAGCTCAACTGGAAGCTCTTCAAAGTTTCTCCTGTCCTTGAGTTGAATCATTACTCTTCAGCTAAGTGATGCTTGAGCCTTTGATTAAAATTGCTGGGGAGCATTTCTGCATGATTAAAGAGAGATAACAAAATAAAAGGAAGAGGACTTTACACCATTATTATGGCAAATAAGTGCAATTCCCAACCTGAGAGCTGCATCAACTTGTCTAATGGAATAAATGCTTCCCCTGCTGGAAATGTGTCAAGGAGGCTTCAAGATGTCAGCCTTCCCTTTCTAAAGGCTTTGAGGCTTGATGGGATGAGGAGCTGGAAGGTGAGGAAGGTGACACTGCCCCATATCACAAAGGTATGGATATGGTCTTGGGGGTGGCTCCCAAACTCCAGAGCTGCCAAACTCCATCCCCAAGCACCATGGACCAGGCTGGGAGAGTTGGAGGTGTTCAGCCTGGAGAAGAGAAGGATCCAGGGAGACCTTGGAGCACCTTCCAGTGCCTGAAGGGGCTCCAGGAAAGCTGGGGAGGGACTTGGGACAAGGGCCTGGAGGGATGGGATGAGGGGGAATGGCTTTAAAGTGGCAGAGGGGGGATTGAGGTTGGACATGAGGAAGAAATTGTTTGGGGTGAGGGTGCTGAGCCCCAGGTTCCCCCAGAAGCTGTGGCTGCCCCATCCCTGGCAGTGTTGAAGGTTGGATGGGGCTTGGAGCACCCTGGGCTAGGGGAGGTGTCCCTGACCATGGCTTGAGGGTTGGAATGAGATGAGCTTTAAGGTCCCTTCCAACCCAAACCAGTCTAGGATTCCATGATGCCAGAAGAAGAAACCTGGGGGAAAGTCCAAGGGTGGCTCTGGGCTCCAGGAGGGGCAGGTTGGGGCTGCAAAACACCTGAACATCCAAAGGTTTGGCCAAGTCAGAGCCACCAGCTCCTTGCAGGGAGGCTCTGGGGTACACAGCAGGGAAACACCTCTGTCTAACAACAAAAAAACCCCCTCATTTCCACTCTTAGCCTAACAAGAGTAGTTGCACCTCATTTACACCCTGCTCAGCCACAGCAGGAGCAGAAATGCTGAATTCTCCTCTGGAGGTGTTTAGAGAAGCAGGATTGGGCATTAATCTTTTGACACAGTCTTCCTGAGAGCCACGTTTTTCAGATTTGCTTGGTTGGGAAAACTTCTGAGAAAAACCTGGGTGGAAATTCTGCTCGTGAGATGGTGGCTGGGACCAGAACTCCCTGCTCAGGATGCTGCTGCTGCAGCAGCTTCAGTGGTTTCTGCCAAGAGTTTCTTCTTGGGGGTTTCCTTTGATGGGAGAACATGGGCTGACTGTTCCTCCTTTCACCTTCAAGCTCTTGGTTTGATCACAGCGGTGAAGAAAAAGGGGAGACACTGAACAAGCCCCAGTTTTGGAGTGGGACTGAACCCCCCTTGCCCTGCTCTTTTTGTAGTGGGTCTGAGAGTGATGGGGGGACTTGGATGGAAGCAAATGAGATGTCTACATCATAGGATGGTTTTCAGGCATTAAATTATTTTCTTCAATTATTAACTTACTCAGTTCAATACCACCTGGGTACCAGACTCCAGCTGGGTGCTGTGTTTGCCATGGAAGGGTCTCCTTAGTGCAGTACCCACTGGCCCAGGAACAGAGGAATTCCTCTCCAAGCCAAAACCCCATGTGGTGTGCTTTTAAAAGCAATTAAACCCCAAACACCAACTGCTCAGAAAGTGGCTGTGCTTTGGCATTGATGTGTCCCCCTTTCCCTATTTCCTTGTGGTTTTCCAGCTTCCCCTCTCCGAGGCCTCTTTGCCCTCCACAAGAAGCAGCGATCTGGCTTCAGGTCCTGGGGCTCTCAACTTTTTCCTCTCCTTCTCCAGTCTGGAGGTGATTTATGGTGCCTGGTGAGGCAAAACCAGTGGGAGCTCCCCGGGATGGAGACAGCTTCCCAGTTTGCCAAAAGTTGGAGCCAAATGCACCCAGTGATGCCAGATGGTTGTTGCCTTCCCTGTCGTGGCGGCTCTCCGAGCAGATGGATGCTGGATAAACATTTCCCAACTGTGGTCTTATTATTGATGCAATTACTATTAATACTGTTTGTAAGGATTCCAGTTACACAAACACAGCACTGTAATGATGAACACAAAGCTTACTCGGCGTGATTACTGCTCTAATAATTAATGATGTCTATCAGGAACACTGCTGTTACAGCTCACGGTGCCAGGGCAGCACATCTTGATTTCCCAAGGAAAGGAGGAGTTGGGAAAGGGCCCAGGGAAAAGCAGAGCCCAGGGAAAGCTGTAGGAGTTGGAAAGGGTGCCCAGCTTCAGAAAAAAAAGTGTCACAGGAGACAGAAACCTGGGGACACTGATGAAGTGTGGCTCTGCAGAGCTGCAGTTGGGGCTGTGGGTGTTTTCAGGCCTTGGGGCTCTGCTCCAGCTCTCTCTGAAAAAGGCTTTGCAGCTTTTTATGCTCTGACTTCAGCGTGGCTGGGCTAGACCAGCCTGAAGGGATGGTTTGGGCTCTCGTGCCAAAGATAAAGCATGAAGCGAGGGGTCTCAGAGCTGCTCCTTCCCTGCCCTCTCACTTCGACTCTGTCTCAGCTGCTGTGAAACCTCCCATCAATCTGTGCCTCCATCTGTCACCTCTGTTCTTATGGAGTTCTTTTTGGGGGGCCAGGGCTTGGCTGGGTGTCTGTGTGCAGCTCCTGGCTCAATGGGGGTGCTGAGTCTACCCAGGACCTCCAGATGCTGTAATGATGATTGGAGATCCTGGTTGGAGCTCAGGGCTTGGTGATGCTCCAGGAGCAGGATTTGTCTGGCCTCACCTGACACTTGGAGGTGTGTTGGAGTCAGAGCTGGTTTCCAAGCCCAGTTATTACCTTCAAGCTGACTGCAGCATGAGATAATTTGTTGTTGTTGCTTTTTTTCCTCTCCACGAGGCTTACAGAGAGAGAGCTGAAGGTGTGGAAGTTTCAGTGCTTCATTTGTGCACAGCTTGGGGTGGATGAGACTCATCTGAAGCTGGGGTTTGAAAGCTGGGCCTGTTTTCTCCTTAAGGTGTAAAATTCCAGAAAATAACTCCTTTTGCTGTCAAACAGCATTAAAAAAAAAAGCAAGCAGGTCTTTAAAGTACCTTCTTGCCCAGCATGCCATGTGGTGCCATGTCCTCTGGAGCCCCAGGAGATGGAGAGGACCAAGCACAGGATTGACAGGGGACATCCCCTCAATGCCATTGCTTTGGGGACAGTCCCCAAGAGAGGGGCTGAGCTGCCAGCCCTGGAGATAACCAGATAACCAGAGATAACTAGAAGTTGACTGGACAAGGTCCTGAGCTAAGGTTGAAGCTGGAAGTTCCTCTGAGAGCTAGGGCAGACCTCCAGAGAGCCCTTCAACCCCAAGTGATTTTGTGATCTTCTGACATATGTAATTAACAAAAAATAATATTATTATTTTTGTTGTTGTATCCATCTGAATCTTAAGGCATTTATATACCTAAAAATATATATATATATATATAAGTTCAGGTGTAACTCTTTCTGCTCCAACAGACCTCTCTGGAAAACCCAGGCAAGGCTCTGGATGCCTTCAGACAACCTTTCCCATCCATATCTGTTCCCAGGGCTTTGTTAATGTGCATTGATTATATTCCAAGGAGTTCACTGCATTCTTAGAAGGTCATTTAGGGATTTATTGGGCTGGCTGAGAGTTGAGGCATTGCCTTGACCCACTTGGGTTCTGCCTGAGCCTGGTGCCCAAGCTCAGGAGGATCCAGCCCTGAGCCCTCCCAGGGAACTTCATTTGGAAGGCTCAAAAATGGCTTAAACAGAGCTTGTTACGGCACATCCCTGCCTAAGGGTAGAGAGGAATCACCTCATTTCCTCTTCCACCCTCCTTAATCAGAGATAATAATAGGATAGCAAGAGGAATTCAGCCCAGCTGCTGCTGAGGGAACAAACCAGGCAGTGCCAGCACCTCCCAGCTCCAGGGATGGGGGATGGGGGATAAGGGATGAGGGATGGGGGATGAGGGATGGTTCACTGAAGGATTTTCATTACAGATCAATGGGACTTGGCTGCCTGCCCTCCCATCACAAATGTGAACGTTTCTCTTTAGATCCAGACGATTACTGGTGAGAGGTGTTGGCAGGTTCCCTTCCAGCAGAAAGGGGATGCTGGAGATTTTCTTAGAATTTAGGATTTGGCTTAACCTGAATCATGGGATGGGCCAGCAGCCAAGAAGAATGTAAAAGCTTCTTGGAAGGAGCATGCACGGTTTTGTAGGGCTTTTATTAATATTTTTTTTTTCCCTTTAACAGTGCATCACTGCAGGGGCATGCTGGGGTTTCTGCCTGAGAGTCAGAGTAATATTAGGAATAATAATGATACTAATAGTAATAACAACAAGAGTGGTTGGACACTGGGATGCTCTCTGGCAGGTTGGTTCCTCCCAGCCCACAGGTCAAGCTCTGAAGTTTGGCTCCCAGTCTGCCATCTCCCAGGGGTTGTCCTCAAAGCTCAGCTCCACTCTGGCATCTCCAAAGCTTTTGCATTCAGCCTTTTCCTGGCCCTGGAGGATGGGGGTCCCCCCAATTCCTCCTCACCAAGCTGTGCCAGGGAATCAGGAGAACTTGGGAAGACTGGGAAGGCTCAGGTGAGTCCAGCACTGGTTATGGAACATTGGGATGGCTCCTCCTTCCCATGCCAGCCCTGTTTTGGTGGCAGATCTGCTGTAATCAGACCCATTTAGGGGCTGCTCTCATTTACCTCGCTTGGCTACAGCTCCTGTAATCCACACAGGGAGTCTGGAAGTTCTCCTGCTTTGCCACTCCAAAAATGCACATTTTTCTACTGGCTTTCTGTAAAAAAAAAAAACCTGAAATTTCCAGTGCCTGAAGGGGCTGCAGGAAAGCTGGGGAGAGACTTCTGACATGGGCATGGAGGGATGGGGTGATGGAGGGGCTGTGTTGTGCAAATAGAGGGGAATGGTTTCAAACAGAAAGAGGGGAGATTGAGGGAGATATTAGGAGGAAATTGTTTGGGGTGAGGGTGCTGAGCCCCAGGTTGCCCCAGAAGCTGTGGCTGCCCCATCCCTGGCAGTGTCCAAGGTTGGATGGGGCTTGGAGCACCCTGGGCTGGGGGAGGTGTCCCTGCCCATGGCAGGGGTGGCATTGGGGGGCTTTGGGGTCCTTTCCAACCCAAACCATTCCATGACTGTATGATTTCTTCAAAATATCTTCCCCCCTGTATCAGTATCACTTTTGTTGGGTTTTTTTTTCCTTCAGGAACGTAAGAATGAAGTATTTCCCTCTAGGCTGATGTTAAATGTTTTGTCTGAGTTGCCACAAGTGAAGCTTTCTGGGTAAAACTGTCACCTGGAATGTTTCTGACAGGAAAATCAGAATGGCTTGAGTCAAAGTATTTTGCAAATTCATGTTGGAATTGTGACAGTGAACAAAGAAACCTCCGCACAGCACGTGGGGTTCTGCCTTTCAACAGTTTTAAACTGAAATGAGCCTTAATTCAGACTTTTTCTCTTTTTTTTTTTTCTTTTTTTTACACAATGCCTTTTCATTAAAAGTGAGAAAAAAAAATTAATCATCTAAAAAAAGAATTTAATCATCTAAAGAATAGATTTTTATTCCTATCAGAATGGTTTTCACCTCATTGTTTGTGTTGCAGCCCAGTGAGAACTTGGGTGGTTTTGTGACCCACAGGAGATGCTCAGGACCATGATGGATCATTTCTCCTCTGGGGCTCAGCCTGTCCCACAGCTTTCCCAGGCTGAATGGCAGCACCAGCAGAGGCAGATTGATGTCTTGCTGCCCAAACAAACTCTTCTGACATACCTGAATGGAAACTGCACAGGTTTGGCCATGTTTTCTAGTTTTTTTCCCCTGCACATTTTGAATTATTTGCCCTCACCTGGGATAAGCAAATGTCAAAACTGCAGTGGTGGATTTTTTGTCTCTGATGCTGCACAGATTTGCTCCCTGGTGTCCCCCAGGCTTGACAGGTTGGGTGCACTTGGAGCTGCAGCATCCCTCCTGGCTCCCAGCTGCTCCCAGGAAAGTGAATCCTGGTGCAAACCCATCAGAAGGTTGGGATGAGGAGCTGGACAGGTCTTTGGGTGGCTCTGGCTTGAGTTGGTCCAACCCCAGCATAGGGTGGGCATGAAAGCCCCCAGCTCCCCCCCCCCCAAGGGCAGTGTGGACTCGTTCCTTCCAAAGAAACTTTTAATACATTTGCCTCTGTCCCCCAGTTAAAGGGGGGAATGGGGTGAAATCCACTCCATGGCCTCCAGTTTCCCAAATTCATTTCTTCTCTGAGGCAGCTGTGGGCAGAGAACTTCCTGACCTGGATTTCCCCTCTCCTTTGGCTGGGGAGTTTCACTCTGCTGGTGGCTGCCTCCATCCATCCATCCATCTATCCATCCATCCATCCATCCAGGCAAATGTTATTTGTGGAGCTGGGCTCCCATCTCAGCTTCTAAATCAAGCTGTTGGCAGGTGTGGAGGAAGAGGAATGAGCAGCCCCAGGACCATTAATGCTGGCATGGGAGTTAATGAGTCCTAAAGAAACCCTGGAGCTCACTGCCTGCTTGGCAGAAGGGACCTGCTCATACCAGGGGTCTATTGAACTCCATCCTTTCTCCTCCTCTTTTGGAAGTTACTTAATATTTTATGAACATCTCTAGGGCAAGGCATTAGCTTCCTTCTCCACGCCAGCCCTTGATAACTCACTTGCCATTTTTATTGTGCATTAAATGTTTTATGAGGGTGATTGGGAAGCCCTGAGAGGTGCTCCCAGTGCATCCTGCCTCCATGGCTCCTCCACATGGTGACAGCCAAGCAGTGGGAAGTGTTGCTCAGAAGTCACCTCTTCACCCTGACATCTCAAAGTCTGTCCCCTGTGCAAACAGAGGGGAAGGGTTTCATGTTGAAAAAGGGGAGGTTGAGGGAGATATTAGGAAGAAATTGTTTGGGGTGAGGGTGCTGAGCCCCAGGGTGCCCCCAGAAGCTGTGGCTGCCCCATCCCTGGCAGTGTTGAAGGTTGGATGGGGCTTGGAGCACCCTGGTCTGGGGGAGGTGTCCCTGACCATGGCAGGGGGGGCACTGGGTGGGATTTGAGGTCCCTTCCAACCCAAACCAGTCTGGGATTCTAAATGCAGCTCTGGGGAGAAGCCTGGGTTGGCTCCAGTGAGGGGCAGGGATAGGCAGGGGGGATGTGATGTGAGCTGGGAGCTCCTGTTTGCTCAGGAAATCTTTTCCATCCCAGAGGCAGCAGGAATGGGGAGGATGGATGCACCCAGCAGCTCCTTCTGGCACATCCAAACCCACCCCAGCCAGGGCAGAGCTGCACTGGGGTCCCTGTGGTTTCTCTGGTTCCTCCCAAATGACCCCTAAACTGTCAGTGATGTGACAGAGAGGGACAAAGGGGGTTCTGGATGTGACCTCTCTGTCTGCCAGGTTCTTCTGGCCCTCTGCAGGAGTCCTGGTTTTGCTGCTGCTTCATCCTGGGGGTGGGGATGATGCAGTGGGCTCTGCTTTGGAATTACAGCTGGGGGGACAGGGTTGGAGGGGGTGTGAATGGACCAAATGCAACCACCTTCTGCCTTCAGTGCTGGAAAATAACTCGTTGGGTTGTTGATGTCTCTCCTTGACTTTGCTTTCCAGCATGGCAAGCAGGAGGAGGTGGGAAAGAGAAGCTCCAGAAGAACACTAAGAAAACATGGAAAGGCAGAGGCTGATTGTTAAAATACATAAACAGAGGTATTCACACTGGAAATGTCATTCTGAGGGTTACTGGTTTGCTATTTTTAACACTGTGTACCCCAGCCCATCTCCCTTTGCTTCCCTGAGCACTCACCAAAGTCCCTGGATCCTGCAGGGATGGGTCCCAGCCCCCATCTTCTGGGCTTTGCCTCCCTGGGGATGCTGTACCCTGAGTTTGGCAGAATGGAGCATTCAGCACTAAAGGGGCTGTGAGCACAGCCGGGCTCCTCTGAAGTTTCTTGAGAGGGACCCCAGCTGCTCATTGGAGCTGACAAAACCTTCCCCAGCAGCTCCAGGGAGACACAAGTTTGAAATCTTAATTAAAAAGCAGAACCCTGGGTTTCATGCCAGGCTGATATTGTGGCTCTCTTCCCTTTATGGACAATTCTTATGCAAGCTCCTACTGTGGCTGTGGAATTGCTAATTTAAAGGAAGCTCCAGCTTTGTGCAGCATGGAGCCTGTGTCAGCAGTGTGGAACACCAGGAGAAGGGAGGTGTGTGCCCTTCCCTTCCCTTCCCTTCCCTTCCCTTCCCTTCCCTTCCCTTCCCTTCCCTTCCCTTCCCTTCCCTTCCCTTCCCTTCCCTTCCCTTCCCTTCCCTTCCCTTCCCTTCCCTTCCCTTCCCTTCCCTTCCCTTCCCTTCCCTTCCCTTCCCTTCCCTTCCCTTCCCTTCCCTTCCCTTCCCTTCCCTTCCCTTCCCTTCCCTTCCCTTCCCTTCCCTTCCCTTCCCTTCCCTTCCCTTCCCTTCCCTTCCTCAGGAACTTGCCTGTTTCTTTCTCCCAACCTTTCCTTTCCCATCATCTGCTTCAGGAACCACCCAAAAGAAGATCATCTCCACCTGGGCTGTGTGGAGAGAGCTCCAAGAAAATAAAGCATCCCCACTCAGCGCTGAAACTGGGTTTGTTTGTGGCCAAGGAGTGAGGAGGTTGGCATCAGCTCAAGGTATCAAAGAGATGAATTCTCCTTTGGGAATTTGCAGGGGGGAGAGGACAGAGTTTTTTTGACAAATGAAGGCTGAGGGGAGACCTGATCGTGGCCTTCTAGTGCCTTAAAAGTACAAGAAATCTGGGGAGGGACTCTTGAGGATCTTGGGTGGTGGCAGGACATGGGGGAATGGATTAAACCTCAAGGTAGGTAGATTTAGATTGGAAGTTAGGAAGAAGTTCTTGCTCATGAGGGTGGTGAGACACTGGCACAGGTTGCCCAGAGAGGTGGTGGGAGCCCCATCCATCCCTGGGAGTTTCTGAGGTCAGGCTGGATGGGGCTCTGAGCAACCTGAGCTGGTGGGAAGGGTCCCTGCCCATGGCAAGGGACTTGGAACTGGATGAGCTTAAAGGTCCCTTCCAACCCAACCCATCCCATGATTTCTGAGAGCTGGGATGGAGATTTTGTTATGTTTTGCTATTTCTTGTCCCATCCTGGTTGGAGCTGGATGCTCCCAGCCCAAATATTTCCATCCAGCTGTAAGGATACAGCCCATGGACTGGGTGCTCCCAGTTGGTCAGGGGGACCCAGGGTAATTTGAGCATCTCCAGGCTGCAAAAAGAGTGAGGAGAGAGGCACAGGCTGGTGTCAGGGACTTGTGCAGACAGTTTCCAGCTAGAACAGGCCAGGGGTGAAGGAGGTTGATGGATGAGTCTATCATCTCAGGGAAGCAAGGACTGCATCTGCCTTAGGGCATGGATGTAAATGAGCCCCTAATGGATTCTGCTCCTAAAACTGCCCAGGACTGCAGAAATAGCTGTATCCCTTAGAAGCTGGGAAGGGGGACAGAGTTAAGCTGGTAGGAAGGGATGATGGAGCCCTGAAGGGGTCAGGGTGGGAAGGAAACCTCAGCTGAAGGAGCTTGGGTCAGCCTGAGAGATGCTGAGAGTGTTTAGGAACTGTTAAATGGGAGATCTGGACATCTCCCTCCCTCCTTCCCTCCCTCCATCCATATCTCCCTCTATCCCTCCCTTCTTCCCAAACTCTGCCTGCTTGCATTGCTGCTGCAATATAATAGAACAATATTATATGAAGATTATTAATAATAATTAATAATAATAGAGCTTGGAGAGACCTGGTCTAGTGGGAGTTGTCCCTGCCCATGGCAGGAGGGTGAACTGGATGATATTTAAGACAAATAATGATATTGAGCCAAATAATAAATCCTAATGAGCCAAACCCCAACATTCACCAGGGAAAAGCCCCTTTGGTTTGCAGGTCACAGGGATGACCCTGGGCTTTGTACAAGGTCTGGCAGACATTCCCTTGCAAGGAACCTTTTTTAATCTGCCAGATGATTTCATTCCTGTTTCCTTTCATCATTTTTATGGCCTCACAGCCCCCCCTGGGTCTCAATGGGAGGTGGGGAACCCAACTCAGGCTCCTCCGTGAGCACCCAGGTCATCCCTGTTAACTCCTGGTGCCATAATAACAACAAGCAAAAGGAATTAATTAATTGTTAGAGGAGAAAAAAGCTTGGAAATACCTGGGAATGGTGCTGCAATCAAATAAGGGCTGTGCCAAAAGAAAGCAGGATCTCTTTTTCTCTTTCACAGCTACATCCCCACCTAGGGCTGCATTTCAGGCTCAAGGAAGGACTCATATTAATACAGCTCAGAGTTATTCTAAAATGTTTTCCATCCTTCACAGCTTGCTCTAAATATTTGAGTAAGCACAAAGTGGATTTCTTCCCTCCTCCCTCCCTTAAAATGAGGCAGAAGGTGATAAAAAGCCTGGTTTGCCCCACAAGGAATGAACCTTTTTATAGCTTATTGGGAACCAAGCTAAACATCTCAATTAGCTGATGGTGTGGAGCAGCTGCTTGTTTATGGGGTGATAACTCCAGGCAGATAGAAACAAACTCAGTGGGTAAATGGCCGTGGTAGTTATCAAATATGGATTTATCCAAGGTTAATAGGGAACACCAGCAGCTCAGGATGAACACCAGGTAAAGGCTGGAGCTCAGCAAGGGCACCAGCAGTACTGGGTCCAGTTCTGGGGTGCCCAGCACCAGAAGGACCTGGAGCTGTTGGGGGGAATCCATGGGAGGCCCTGGAGATGGTGGTGGGGTTGGAGTAGCTCTGGAGCCAGGCTGAGGGACCTGGGGGATGTTCAGCCTGGAGGTTTTTATCCTGGTGCTTTGCAGGGCAGGAGATGTTGGATGGGCAGAAGTGCCCTGACCAGGGGGAGATCTCAGAGAAATGTGATGTGTCCAAGGACCACCTGAGCCAGGAGCCTTCCAGGGGCAAGAAACCTCCTCATGGGAGGTGAGGAACCCACCCCAGCTTCTGATTTGCTGTCTAAGATTCTTGGCAGAAGTTTGCATGAAGTCCCCAGGAACTGGTCTGGAATATCTCCCCTTCTCCAAAGGCTCCCAGGCCCAGGCAGGGAAGCAGAAAATCCACCCCATGGAGCACTTTTTAGCCCCAAGCCATTCCAGGCTCTGGTCTCTATTTCCTTCCCATCACTCCGAGGCCATCTTCATGGGGAAAATCTGAAAGAAGCAAATTAGGATTGGTGTGACAGGGAGGAGAGCTCCGAGTCGGAGGAGCTGAATGGAATGATAAATCCCAGCACTTAAACCACGTAATGAATTTTCCTGGAGATTTGTCTCAGTGTAAAGAGAGAGAAAGGGAGGGGCTGGGGAGGGGGGGAAGGATGAATTTCACCTCCAGGTTTGCAGAAGGGTTGCAGGCAGAGTGAGAAGGGTGAAGCTGAAGAGTTCCTGCCTGCAGCACACCCGAGCTCCCCTTCCTTAAAGGGCTGGGGTGCAATTTTCAAGGAGATGTCGAATCATCTTCACCTCCATTGGCATTCAGTCTGAAAACATTATTTTGTCCAAGGAGCCTGGAGAACTAACGTGTTCCAGGAGTAAAGCTGCAGCTAAATATAGAAAAGAGGATATTTATTTTGTTTTGCATTACAACAAAAATGGTTTTGTGCCTTGAATGACTTTTTTTTTGGGGGGGGGGAGGGTTGGAAAAGCTTTTTCCATTGATTTGTTGGGTGACTTTGGATAAATCACTGTCCATCTCAGTGCTTATTTCTCCTTCCCTCTCCAAACTTTTCATGTATTTCAGTTTTCAAGGTCTTCAGGGTAGGCACCAGTCCTTCTGTGTCCTTCACAGCCTATTGCAACCTTCCTTCCCAGAAACACATATTTAATGAATGACAGCCCAAAATATTGCTGCTGTTCCTCTAAAAGATGCACTCTGAGACACGAGCAGTCCTGTCCAGGGGTGCATTTTGAAGTCTGCAAACTGGAGAGCTCAGTCCAGTTCCAAGGAGGCTCTACCTGGAGTAGAAAACCAGGCAGGGAACCTGAGACCAACCCTGGGGAGCTCCTGGCAGGATGGAGAATCTCAGTTCCCCACTTTCAAACCCCCAAAACCCAGGGGTTGGGTAGAATCCAGGCTGTCCCCTTACTAGCACCTCCCTCTCTCTTTTCCACCCCTGAATATTGACTGACCCCCTGTTTTTCCTTTGAAAAAAAAAGTCTTTTAAATAAGAGAGGCCCAAAGGACAAATCCCTGCAGGCTGCCTCCCGTGGGAGTGGAGCTCAGGGCCTGAGCAAATCCCCACTTGGAAAAACCCATCAAAAACTGATATTCCCCCAGGTGAGACATGATCCTTCCTCTGTGCTCAGCTCAGGTTCTCTCATTTCACTGCTGGTTTTGAGCAGCACCAGGGGGGTGAATGTCCTGGCCATGCCCATCCAGGGGGGCTGTGCAGATCCAGCAGGTTTTTTGTCCAGCCTGAAGCAGAGAAAGCTCTGGGGGGACCTAGAGTGGCCTCCCAACACCTAAAGGGGTCTGCAGGAAAGCTGGGGAGGGGCTTTCTGCAAGGGCTTGTGGTGAGAGGATCGGGGGGAAGGGTTTTTAACTGGAAGGGGGAAAACTGAGGTTAGAGGTTAGGAGGGAATTCTTTGGTGTGAGGGTGGGGAGATGCTGGAACAGGTTGTCCAGGGAAGCTGTGGAAGCTCCATCCCTGGGAGCATTCCAGACCAAGTTGGATGGGGCTTGGAGCAATCTGATGTAGTGGGAGATGTCCCTGCCCACACAGGGGGGTTGGAACTGGATGAGCTTTAAGGTCCCTTCCAACTTGTACCATTCTATGATTTTAAAGGATGTTAAAGGAAGCCTGAGGATTCACTGCAAAAAACCATGTTTTTCATCTTAAAAAAAAAAAAAAAAGGAAAAAGAGACTGATTGATTCAAATGAACCCCCTGGGGCCACTGATCCAACATCACCTGGCTCTGTGTTGCAAAAAAAAAGGAGAGATTTTGAAGCATCCTTTGAGCTTCAGGGGACCCCATCCCTCCCAGCAGCCTTGGGCACTCACCTCCCTCTCCATCCTTCTTCTCAACAACTCCTCCAAGTCCATCCCTCTGCTCCAGCCCTGGGCAATCAGGGATTTGGTGCACGAGGACCCTGAAAGGGGCTCCAGGAAATCTGGGGAGGGACTTGGGGCAAGGGCCTGGAGGGATGGGATGAGGGGAATGGTTTTAAAATGAAGGACAGGAGATTGAGATGAGATTTGAGGAAGAAATTCTTTGGGGTGAGGGTGCTGAGCCCCAGGTTCCCCCAGAAGCTGTGGCTGCCCCATCCCTGGCAGTGTTGAAGGTTGGATGGGGCTTGGAGCACCCTGGGCTGGGGGAGGTGTCCCTGAGCATGGCAGGGAGTGGGATTTGAGGTCCTTTCCCACCCAAACCATCCCAGGATTCTCTGATTTCCATCTGGGAACTGGAAACTTGGTTTTTGCACAGACTGAGCTGTGAGGCACGAAGTGGTTTTGGTGGGAGCTGAAATTTGCTGCTGTGGGCAGGCAAGAGGCAGCAGGACATGCAGGACTGAGGTGCCAATTACACTGCCTTGATTTGGGCTTTAGATTATGGAACTAAAATTAAATTTAAACTCTTTGCAGAAAGGTAATTTTTCCTAATCACTCACACTGCAGCACAGATCTCTACAACTTGATTACATTCTAATTAGATTAATTGGATGGAGAATAATTTCTTTCTCTGAGAAGATCAGCTACAAAAGACAGACAATTCTATAGACTCTGCAGGGGGAAAAAAATACAAAACAACCCCCCCCCCCCCCCCAACCCTCATTTAAAGCTTTAAAACCAAAGCACAAAATGCACAGTAATTAAATTGTTAAAGAATTTATGAGTGTTTCTGGGTGAGCTAGGGGTTGGGTTTTTTCCCCTTTCCCCCTTTCTCATCCTTTTCTCTCTCCTTCTCCCTCTTTTATTTTTTTCTCCTGACCATAAAACCAGTTGTGGAATTCCAATTCCTGCATTGATTTTTCGAGATAAAAATTTAAGAAACTCGAGTACCAAAAGGCTGTGCATGTGAAATGGATTTTATTTTGTCACAGGGGCAGAAAATATTGAACTCTATAATGCTGTGAGGTCTTTGGCCTGAATACTAATAATCATTACTTACCAGAAATGAACAGAAGCCCAGGAGGTTCAGCAGCTCCCAATTGGCTTTGGCATCCCAACAAAGGCAGTGAATGAGGGAGCAGGGACTCAGAGAGGGGTCCTGGGCTCAATTTCTCTGCCTGGATTAATATTACCAACCCGAGCTGCCCAGGAATTGGTGATCCTGTGAATTGGGCTCTTTTGAATTGATGCCCTGTGAATTGGAGTCCTGTCAATGGATGCCCTGGGAGCTGATGCTGGGTACATCTGGTACACGTGGTCCTTTCAAAACCTGCCACGTGCTCTACATGAGGAGGTTTTGTCCCTCATCATGTCCTCCCTGGCTGAGTTCATCTGCCCTGTGCTCAGCTGGGCAGAAATTCCAGCTGAGCTGGGAGAATTCAGCTCCATCACCTCAAAAATCTCTACCAACTCGTGGCACCCACCAGGGACAGGCACTGACCAGCCTGCTGGCTCTTCCTACCCCAGACTCTGAGTGGATTAAAGACGCTGAGACCCAGGAGGAAACCAGTTGGGGACTCATCCTTGAAGCTCTGATGTCTCAGCACCAGTCTGGGAGGTGTCAGGGCCCATTAATTCCTGGGAAGGGCACAGAGGCTCCTCAATTGCTCTCCTTTGCCTCATAAAAACCCATCTGTGATTAGATCTGAAAGGCAACCTTGCTGCTTGACCTTCCATACAACCAAGCAGGTCAATTAGAAGGGCACAAAAGGGACCAGATTTGTTCTGGTGACTCTGAGGTCAACGTTACTACTTCTCTGAACTGTCCTAGAAACCTGCTGAGGAAATAAATGTTCCTTCCTGCTACCCAATGAAGGAGCAAATGAGACCTTCCTGCAGCATCACTGCTCAAGGATAGACACAGTTTGGAGCCTTCTTCCTTTTCAGTTTCTTCCTTTCTTTGGCCACCAGCTGGCTGGCAGGTTGGTGCCTCCCCAGCTCAGCAGCTCTCAAGGTGCTGGGCTGCTTTGTGTTGGTGCTTTGGAGTTGGAAATATGGAAAGCAGCTGGGTGGAGCAGATTGGCCACCTCGAAGACCTAACAACCCCCAGGGATGATGAGAGGAGCTGGCAAAGCCAAAGCAAGAATTGGAATTAATAGCAAGAGATCTATGAAAGGCCTTAGCCACAGGTGGTACCATTTGTAATGCTTTATCTCAGGGAGTTCATGGCAGGGACAAGATATTTCTCCAAAACAAGTGGTAAGGGGATGGTTCATAGGTCAGAGAAGGTGGGGAGAAACTTGGCAGACTCAGAATTCCAAATCTCTGAGCTTTGGCTGGGGGTGAGGGATTTCAGCTCCCACTAAAACCACTTGGCCCTGGTGGGACATCTCCAGGAATGCCTTAGTTGAGCTGAAGAGGTGGCTTTGCTGTGCCCATCACCTGTGGTTTAATTCATGTGCTTGGTGTCCCCATCAGCTCTGTTTTGGGTTTGGTTCACACCCTGGAGTAGGGTCTGGATCCTGTCTGATGCCCTGGGATGGGAAGATGTGCTCCAGGAGCATCCCAGCCACATCCAGAACATGGGATAGAGCTGGGGCCAATCCAAAGCAGCCCCAAACCCACAGAATGTTGGTAGCCAAGGACACAAATCCTGCCTTTAGTTTTGAAGGGGACCTGTGGCTTTGAGGACCTTCCATCTCCAGAGAAGCTTCCAGGGGGTTTGCTGCACATCTGGGTGATGTTTCTCCACTCCATCTGCCTGGCCAGCCAAAAACCCTTCTGAAGAGGCAAAGTCCTGTGATTCTTTTCAGGAGTAAGTGGAGAAGCTAAGTGCACATCTATCTCCTGAGCTACAAGTGTTCAAAAGGCAGATTGGAGCTGCCAGAGGTTGGAGTGCTGGATTCACTGCCTCAGCTCTCTTGGCTGCAATTCCTGGGTAAGATTGAATGAAAAACATCAAGTTGAAGATGGGAAATCCATCCTCAGGGCCACAGAGGTGGAGCACACCTCTGGATCTCCAGGTCTGTAATATTTAAATCGATTCTCCCCCAGCCTGACTCAGGGTGAGGAAGGCAAAGCCTTCTTGGACAGCTGGGGGATGAAAAGCCAACCTCTAATCCTTAATGTCTCATTGGCACATTGTAAATTTGAGGTTATTCACAAGGTTTTGAACCTCCTGGTTGATGGCACAGCCTAAGCAGATCCTTTTCTGTTTCCTGATGCTTGTTAGGCTGGCTTGGAGAGAGTGGAAAGAACAGGGGGAAAAAAAAACCACCCAACAGATTTAGTTATTTCTTTTACAATATGCCCCTAAAAGGAGCCTCATAAAATATGAATTCCACTGAATGTGCTTGTTTCTAAATTCAGAACATGTGTCCAAGTGAATCTGGAGCTCAGGAAATGAAGGACAAAGTGCCTGGGATGGGAGATGTGCAGGCAGAGAGCTGCCCTCCCCCTGCCTGCACTGACCCCTCCAGCCCCCCCAGTATTTGGGCTGCTTTTCCCTAACTCTATCCCACCCAGGACACTTCATCCTTGCTGTGCATCCCCCCCCCTCAGCTCCTGGGCCTCAGCTTGCAATATTATATTGTAAATTTGCAATATTAGAAGTGCTCAGGGGAACAGGCTGATGCCTCATCCCAGGCATTTTCTCAGGGGTGCCCCTGGCTCCCTCATTTTCCAAGCCCCCTTCTCAGCCTCCAAAGAACCATTCCCACTTTTTTCAACTAGAGAAGAAAAAACAAAACAAAAGCAAAACCAAACCCCAGACCCCTAGAATTTCCTGCCCTGCCAAATGTTTCTGAGTTCTGCAAACCTCCTCTGCCAACCAGGCTGGGCTGGAAAGAGAAACTCTGAAATAACGTTTGCAAGAGGAGAGCTTGGCAGAGGAAATTGCTTTTGATCCCTGCAAATAATTCCCTTGGCAATTTGGGGGGAGGTTGTTGGTTTGTATTTTTTTTCTCCTTGTTGTTGTTGTTGTTTCCATTCCTGCCGTGTTAACTCTGTGTTTGTACTAATTAATTTCACCAGAATCAGCTCAGCTTGGGGAAGGGCAGAACCACTGCAAACCAGACAGTTCTTTTATTTTGCAAATACGAAGGCTGAAACAGGAACAGAGGTAAAGTTGTCCCAGAGGCAGGAGGGGAGGATCCAGCCTCCTCTGGGCACAAGTTTGGTTTCCCCATGCAGATATTGTCTGAAGTCCCAGCTTCCTCCTTGTGCCCAGGATTTAATTGCCCTCCAGGTCCATATTTTTCACACCCTCCTTTAATTTTCCTGGGTTCCAAGGTGAGATACAGTCTCACTGGGACTTTTTCCAGGGCAGCAGCAATTGTCACTCTCTGAGCTCATTTCTCTCCAGGGGGGGAACCACAGAGCAGAGAGCAGCCAGAACACCAGGGGACATTTACAGCACTGTGGAAATAAATTCCCCAGCAAGGTGTGAGAGGGGCTGGGAGCAGGGTGTTTCATCAGCCCCACATCAAGAAGCTGCAGAACCAGATTTTCATGGGAAAACTCCCCCAGGGCTGCTGGATCCCAATGGATGGGCTCCACTGATGATGCTCTGGGGTTTTGGGGTCCCTCGTGTACACCCAGCTTCCCCCTGTCTGGATGCAGAGATGCTGCTCTGCTCTTCCTGCTGATGGGTAACCTGGTCTTTAACTGGGGAGAGCAAACTTGGGGGGTTTCTAGCTTGCAGGCTCTGCTTCCCTCTGCTAAAAGTAAAGCAAAGGATGCACAGAATTTTAGGGGTAATGAAAAGGGCCAAAAACGTTTGCTCTTGGATGAGAGAAGCTGCAGGAAATGCTTAGCTGGGAGCTAGATGGATCAGGGGTTTTTGAGCACAGGAAGGCAGAGAAATATTAGGAGGTGAGATGGGCTGATAGGTCAGTCCAGGAGAATAGATAGATGGATGGATTAAAGAAAGATCCACTTAGCCATCCATCTATCTAGCTATTTATCCTCAGTCTTCATCTAGGAGAAGAGCTCAGTCCCAGTGATGGGAAATGTTTCAGGATTTAAGCAGTGAGATGGATAGGTGGAGGAACAGATGGATGGTTGAGTAGCTTTCCACCAATCCATCTCCATCCATCCTTACACCTAAATCTTTGTCTGATCTCATCAATACAAGCAGATAAATAGCTGGGAACCTAAGCAGGGGGAGAGGGAAAGAGAGAGAGAGAATTCAGGATAAAGATAAGAGCAAGAGGGTGTATTCATCCTTAGAAGGTGCCTGTGGATTGAAAAGGAAAGTGGAAGGGGTGTTTTGGGGGCATCCATGCCTGTCCTGCCCAGGGCTGCTGGTCACCTCCCCTCCCTCCCTGCTCACTCAGGCTCTGCCTTTGGAGAGAATTCATTTCAGAGGGGAGGAATTAAAATTAGAAGGTTTTTTTGGTTGGTTGGTTTGGTTTGTTTGGTTTTTTTTTTTTTTGCCTTGCCAGCTGCTGATGCCCCCTTTCCTCGAGCCTTCAAGAGAAGGTGACTGGGAAAGTCACTGCACTGGCTGTGTCTGTGCAGGGAACATTGGGTTTCAGAGCCTCTCAAATTGCAACATGAATCAAAGTGGACAGCTGGAGCCTTTGCATCCCTGTCCTCCTGCCTGCACACACACCAGGACCTGCTGTGTCCTGGGGATGTCTGTGACAACCCAGAGGTGACAGCTCCAGGAGCTGACCCCAGAGATGTGTCCATCTGTGAGGACAGCAGCTGGATGGCTTCTGGAAAGGAGGCAGATTCCCTCTGCTATGGAAGTGGTGGTCCAGGAGCTTTTAAATGGGGATTTTCCCAGTTTTTTAGAGAGGGGGAAACAGATGTAGAGATGTTCAGGAGCTGCTGTGCTGTGCCATCCATCACTGCAGCTCCCTGGAAGGAGAATGAGGGAGGAGGGGTTGGGCTCTGCTCCCAAGGAACAAGGATGGGACAAGAGGAACTTTTGGCACAACTCAAGTTGTGCCAGGGGAGGTTTAGGTTGGAGCTGGGGAAGAATTTCTCCCTGGAAAGGGTTGTCAGGGCCTGGCCCAGGCTGCCCAGGGCAGGGCTGGAGTCCCCATCATCCCTGGAGGGGTTTCAGAGCCCTGGAGATGTGGGGATGAGGGACATGGAGCAGTGCTGGAGGAAGGGTTGGATTTGATGTTCTTTTCCAACCCAAATGATTCTGTGATTCCCTTGATCTCCAGCAGACACCTCCAGCTCTTGGACCTCTTGGTTCTCTCCTCTTCCCAAACCCACACAAGGGACCCTGCTCCAAACTCCTGACACTTCACCACCCCAGCACCCTGAAGCCTTTCATTCCAGTGAGTGTTCTTGCTGCTCTCCCATCAGCACTGGGAGCTGCAGAGGAGCTGTTATTCCAGCAGAGATTTGAGTCCCTGCTTCCAGTGCCAAAATCACTAAGGGACTCGTCAGTGATATTTCAATAATAATGATCAGGATCAGCCAGCCAGCCAGGGGCTGGTGCTGAGCTCATAGGCAGGGACAAAATCCCTCCCTGCTAGGAAAAGATCTTGACCCCAAAATGGTTGGGTACCAGGAAATCTGTTTATTGGTTTAATGACCTTTGGCTGAAGTCATGAGCAAAAAAAAACCAGACAGGATGAGGCAGACAGAGGCAAAGCATCAAAGGGACATGTGCTGAGCTGAATTTATTCAATTCCACCGTTTCAGCCTCTGCTTTCCTATGTCCCAGTACCAAGCTTGCCAGTTCCTATCATAAGGACACTGGTTTGGTCCCTTGGTTGGATCCCACCAGAGGTTTTGTGCCCTGGGACCCCCCCTGACAGTCACCAGGTTGGGCAGGGGGTAAAGTGGGTGCTGCAATAAGGGATATTTTTGGTGTAAGGTGGGCAGGTGGGTGCTGCAATAGGGTTTCCTGGGTCTAAGTTGGGTAGGGGGTGATGCAGTGGAGTCTCTGGGGTGTAGGGTGGGTGATGCAGTGGGGTTCTTGGTTGTGGGGTGGGTGGGTGGGTGATGCAGGTGGGTTCTTGGGTGTCAGCTGCAGATGTTGTCCCCAGCTTTAGGGAACTCTGGGGACATTCCCCCACCTCGAGGGCACCATCCCCTGATGTGGAGTGGCTGGGGCTGCTGTGCTGGGTCCCCTGGATGCTTCGCCTTGGGATGGTGACTTGCAGGGAAAGAAAAACCAAACCAGAACCTCTCTGCTGGTGAGACACAGGCCTGTGATGAGGCACTTGCTTAGCATGGATGGAAGTCAACAGGGAGCCAAGCAGGGGGAGGATTTTCATGCCCATCCCTCTCTCAGTGCTACGGAAAGGGAAAGTTCATTGGTTGTCAATATTCCCCTGCTGGGCTAAAAGCTTAAGGAGCTGCTTTGCAGATGCCCACTGTGAGGAGCAGGCTATAAATGTTTCCAGAGAGCAGTGATACATCACAGCTCATGGTCCTTCCCACTGAGAAAGATTCCAGCCCCAGCTCCTTCCAGGGACACCCTCATGGACTGCAATCTCTTGGCAGCAGCACAATCACAGACGTATTGTTCCCAGGTACCAAATTGCCCACTGGTGAATTAATAGTGAGTGCCTTGCCCTTAGACAGCTCTTCCAGCTCTCAGCCTCAAAATAAATTAAAAAAAAAGAAAAAAAAAAAAAAAAGGGTGGTTAGCATCACCATCCCTATTTTCCCAGGAGGGAAACTGAGGCAGGGGCACTGCCAGTCCATAGAACCCTAGGATGTCAGGTTGGAAGGGACCTCAAGGATCATCTGGTCCAACTCTTCTGATATTATTGTTTATTTCAGATGTCTCAGCAACCCCTTGAGCTGGCCAAGCTGTTGTTGCTGGTCTGCCTGCCAGCTGACCACTGATATGGCCTTCCTGGTGAGATGCTGCCCCCAGCCATGGCTTTGGGAGTAGGAAACCTTTCAGCAGATGTTTGGTGTTTTTTCCTGAAGAAATGAAGCTCCAAAGCAGCCACAGGCACTGAGCACCTGCAGCTCTGCTCTCTAACCCCCTTGCTGCCTTTGGAACCTGTCAGAAACTGTCAAGCAAAAATCTGGCAGAGGAAGAGAGGTTCCTGATGGTTCTACCATGGTTCTACCATCTCCTGTCAAGAGTGGCTGAGCAGAGTCCCCAGAAAATGAGCTGGGAGGAGCTGGCAGCATCATCCTCTTCTCAGCTGGAGTGGGGCCATGGCTCAGGCTTGCAGGGAGGAGGACAGGGGGGACAAAGGACATGAAAAGTCTCCACCAGAACTGAGGGTCACCCCCATGACACTCATCTCCAGGAGCCCAGCCAACTCCTGGACTCTTTTTTTTTTCTTTTTTTCCCCCTGTTTTTATTTTTTTTCCCTGTTTTTATTTTCATGCCCCTGGGTAGGGAGGTGGAGGGGAACCCCTGCAAAACCCAGGCAAGGTGATGATCTTAGAGGTCTTTTCCAACTGTGATGATTCTGGGGTTCTCTGGAGGGTGGCAGAGGGAACCCAGGCACCAAATCCATCAGGAAAAAAGCCCAAGTTTGCTTCAGAGTAGCTGAGATGGGACAGAAACCCTTTTATCCCCCATTCTCAGCCCCTGTGACTGTCCTGCTATCCCCTCACCTGGAATTAGATCAGTTTTCTTTAGAGAACCTTGGATTTCATTGAACTGCTGGAGTTTATAGCAGCTCAGATGTTCTGGAGCTGCATGAGGAAAGCTCCAGAAGTTTATCTGAGTCCATTCCAAGTGATTTCACTGATGTATTCTGCAGTGGGTTTAGCAGGTGAGCTCTTCAGTGGAATCATCACTGTATGAAGCAGACCCAACCCAAAGCTGCTAAACAGGAGTTTAAAGAAATATCTCAGAGCTGCTCTTGAGATGGATGGGAGCAGACAGAATGGGTCTGTCAAGTTCTCCTTAGTCAAATCAAGCTGGAACTCATTAAATACAGCAAAATAATTCACTGAATAATTCACTCCAGTTGAATAGGAAAGGTTTGGAGAGCCTTGGGTTGTTTGATTGAAAACCAGCTTATTTTTAGGCTCCTGTGTATGATGTGACAACACAAAAAAAAAAAAAAGAGCTCTGTCACCTTGGTGTCAGGGGCCTTTTGTGGTGAAAGGTTCATTAAAGCTGCAACTTGCCAAATGCTGATGAGAAGAAGGCAGCACATTTGCTGGGGAGGGGAATTAACAGCAGCCCAGACTTGGGGACACTGGGGTTGGGGTTGGTTTTTGGAGCATTTGGCTGAGGGGCTTGGTCAGCTGGGACCTGCTGGGTCTCCATGGGTTGCATCGAGCCAGGCTTGGAGGGTCCCCACCCATCCCATGTTTTTCCTCAAGGCATCTCTGGGGTGGCTCCAGCATTCCCTGAGGACAAGGAAGGAAAAAGCCATTCCCTTTCTGTAGGAGTCTGAAGGCCAAACCTCAGATCTGGCCCTAAATCCTCCCTGCATTTTAGGAACCCATCACCAGTGGCCAGTCCAGCTCCTCCTCTCTGTGCCACCCTCCTCCTCCTCCTCCTTTAACCCCTTCCATGCCCCCCCTGAGGTGACTCCACAGCCATCTCTGGCATCACCGGGTGAAAGAAAAAGCTTTAAACAAAATACAATTTTCCAGTTCATTTCAGTTAATCACAGAGCCTGTGTTCTGCACTGATCTCCTCTGCAGCCCCCATGGAGAGGGGGCAGGGGCTGATTGGCATTCCATTACACCAGAGCTGAGCCATTCAGAATGAAAAAAAAAAACCAGCAAAAACAACCAACAAAACCCACAACCCAGGCTTGATGGAAAGATTTGATTCAGTTTTCAAGCTAGACTAATTCAGAACCCAGAGTGCTATAAATCAGAGCAAATGTTCTTTATAAAAAAAACACAGCCCCAGCCCCTGGGCAGCATCAGAGCTGGGATTTATGCCTGCAGCCCATGAAGCTGAAGGACAAGTGAGGAGAGCACGGGGCTGCCACTCATTACTGGGCTCCCATCTGCCCTACCAGCAACATGTTCTGCAGGCTCTGTGTCCAAGGGACATTTGGGGACATTGTTTTCCCTTCAGGCTGAGGGCACAGCTCACCCCTGCCCTCCTGTTGCTGTCTGCATGGACAGCACAGCCCTGGGGGCTGGGAGGGATGAAGCAGAGCAGATCCTTGGAGTGTCCCAGCCATGCAATCCAGGTCCTGGCCACAGCTTTCCAGGGCACAAAGCACTCACACCCAGCCACAAACCCAGCTGGGCTCTGAGGATGCTGCAGACCCACACCTGGCTGTGCCTTTCAGGGCTATCACAGGGGAATTTTCACTCCAGCTCTGCTGAAACCCTTGGGTTTTCCCTCTTGGCTGCACCACTTTATGCCCTGAAGAGTGTCCTGCTTGCAGAAAGCAGAGGAAAAACACCATTTCCCAACAACCTGGGAACATGGGAAGCAGCTTAGAGAAAGGTTGGTGGGTGGGAAATCTCCTCTGGGCAGCTCTGGGCTCCCAGGCTGGATGATGGATATCCAGCCATGAGCATGGAGCCTGGGTGGGAAGCACTGGGATCCCTCCAGCTCCAGCTGCACAGGGGAATCCAGGAGCTCCTCTGGGCATGGGGATGTTCACCCTGCTCTCCCTGGAACACTGCTGTGTGATGCCCTGGGAGATGGACACTGGGAACTGGACTCATCTAAAGCTGGGAAGTTGAGTTTTGATGAGAAATCTCCATCTTGAAGAGCTGACTAAGGAAGGGAACAGCCATGATTTGGGTGGAAAAAAGGTAAAAGAGCAAGTCCATAATTCAAAGGATGGAGCATCCTTTCCTGCAGAGGTCCTGCCTGACCCCCAGCATCTTCCTCCCCCAGTGCAGGAGCTGAGTTGCTGAGATACCAACTGGTTCCCCCAGGAGAGGGAGGATTTGCCTTAGGATTTCCCACCCCAAGCTGCAGCAGAACAAAGCAGCCCAGAAAATGCCCTAAATTTCTTCCCTTCCCCACAAACTTCCCCTTCTGATGGCAGCTCCAGCACTTTCACAGCCCAGCAGCCTTTTTACCCTTGGCACAAGGAGCTGCACTGAATCCCTGGTTTTGGGACTGTTTTTTTTTTGGGTTTTTTTGCTGGATTCCCCAGCAGACTTTGCTGCCTGGATCCTGCTATTTTTTACTTGCTTTCCAGTTCATAAAGTCTGGGGTGGAGCTGGGGGCTGTGAACATCTGGTGGCAATCTCCAGCTGATGGAGAAAAGGGCCCCATCTCTCAGGAACTGTCACTGACATTTTAAAAAGCCAAGTCTGAAATCCCCAAACAATTAAGAGGCTTTTTTTTAATTTATTTTTTTCCCTTCCATTCCCTCCCTATCTGAGGCATTGCACAGTCAAGGCACCAGCTGAGAGCTCCATGTTGATCCTGACAGGAAAAGCTCTGATTGATGAATAATGGAGCACCAGTAAAAGAGAACTTTCAGGTGGAGCCATCATAACTCAATCCAAACAGTAATATCAGGATCTTTCCTTGGAGGAGTCTAAGCAGCAGTTAAGTATTAAATAAAAAAGGTGACATTTTATTTTATTTTCCTTTGGCAGTTCTGCACCTCCTGATTCAAAGCAGCACAAGGTGGGAAGTGCCACCTTGGAGGGGGAAGGAAAGTGGAAATGCAAATTGATCTGTGCCCAGCCTGGGCTATCAAAGGGCTTGATGGGGAAGGGGAAGAGGAGAAGAGGTCTGGGGCACTCTGCTGCATTTCTGGACTGATTTACCACCTGGATTGGTGCCCTTTGACTTTCTGCTATCACTCAAATTGCTGGGCTTGTTGTAGAGAAAGAAGAAAAAAA
Source organism: Calypte anna (assembly GCF_003957555.1). Classification (NCBI taxonomy): domain Eukaryota; kingdom Metazoa; phylum Chordata; class Aves; order Apodiformes; family Trochilidae; genus Calypte; species Calypte anna. The sequence goes on from NC_044268.1 coordinate 5,054,645, forward strand.
CCAAACAAAACAATGAAAGCTTCAAAAGCTTCTTGCTGGTTTAGTACATGTTTGAGGATGCCTTCTTTAAACACCCCAATAATTGGGATTCTGCCTTGGTCATCCCAAGCTGAACCAGAGATGAGAGCACTGGGAAGGTTGCCCAGGGAGTTGCCATCCCGACTGCACCAAAGCCACCCAGCAAAAAAAAAAAAACAAAAAAACCCCCAAATCCAACAAAACCCCCACAACCCAACCAACCCATGCACTCAATGCAAGGTTACAACCCAAGCATTTCAGTGGCAGGATTTAGGAAAACACCAGCAGAGCAAAACCTCCTAAAGCAAACACCTCCCTGCCTTTAGCAAAGGTCTCGGCACCTCCCGGGGCCAGCGGGTGAGAGAACCCCAGCAGAAAGCAGAGATTGAGTTGAGCTGCAGTCCAGGCTGTTTTTCCAAAGACTTTTCATCTGACCTGACCCCAGGAGCAGCTTTTGCTTCCATCCCTGGTTCTCTGGCAGCTGCCCCGGGGAAGGTTCATTAATTTTTAATTCATTAGTTAATTTTCCAGCCCCCCCTTTCACAGGAGAATATCTCACCCATTGGCTTCTCTTGGAGATAACTTCTCCTTTCAAAAGCAAAGGGTGGGATTTTGTGTTTCTGGTTGGTTTGGGGTTTTTTGTTTGGTTGGTTGTTGGTTTGTTTTGTTTTTCTAATGATTTGAAGCCTGCAGAATTTTTTGGAAGGGGTAGGGAGGAGCAGATAGGAGTGGAAAAACACATTGCAAGGCTTTTTCTCCTGTCCTGATAAGAGAACAGCACTAAATCATTTCCAAAAGAGCAAAGGTTAAGATAAGGCTCTGTGCTGCTCAGAAGTATCTCAGTAATTCCATTAGAGGCAGAAGTGGCAAAAAGCAACAGCTGAAATCAATTTTTCTGAGAGTTTAACATAATTTGGGGCTCAATGGAACTGGAAATGAAGAGGATTTTCTTCCCTAAGGAAAAAAGGATGCAAACAGTCAGCCTGAAGACATATGAGTTACAACCTCGTCCAAAGTTTGCCTGTCCATCATCCTTCCCTCCCTCCCTCCCTCCCTCCCTCCCTCCCTCCCTCCATCCATCCATCCATCATCCATCCATCCCTCCATCCATCCATCCATCCATCCATCCATCCATCCATCCATCCATCTGTAGAGACAAGATGAACCAGGTGCCTCGAATTGCCAGTGAGTGGGTGTGAGTCCACCTGTGCCTGATCAGGACAGGCCCCTATTGGGCATGAGCAAGACCAGGGGGCCAATAAAGGTGGGACACACACCCACAGAAGGCACCTCAGCTCGCTCTGGTGTGAGGCATGGAGAGGCCAGCAGCTCGTCGAGCCTCTGGAGCAAGAAAGGCTCTTCCTGCTACACTTCTACCCTGGAAGTGCTGTGTGGTGGCTGGAGTCCTGGAAGAGACCAGCAGCTTGTCGAGCTTCAGGAGCAAGAATGGCTCCTCCCACTACATCCATCCTCCATCATCCCTCCATCCATCCCTCCATCCATCCTTCCATCCACCCACCCACCCATCCATCCCTTCCTGCTGCTGGGTGAGCTCCTATCCATGGGCTCCAGCTCCTTGGATCCTCCCCCTGGAGCTGGAGCTGCTCTGCTGCCTGTGCTGTGGGTGGGATGGGCATCCCAAGGGTTTTCCTACCAAGGCTGGAAGTTGTTAAGCTTCTGACACAGTAGGATTTTTTGTTGTTGTTGTTTCTTTGTGGTTTTGCTGCTTCCATGAGCTCATCCTGCTGTATTTCATTGGGACCAAACAGAAAAATCCTTGGCTCTGGGTTGACATCCTATTTGTTTTTGAGGAGGATATTGTCTCAAAATGTTGACATCTTTCCAATGAAAATGAAAACTCTTGCTTAAGCTGTCTGCAAATCACTGTTCCCTTCTTTTTCCCAGGTCAGGTTCCCTCCATCCTCCACCTGATTCCCTCAGCCCAAGAAGGGAAATAACTGCTGTGCCCAAGGCTATTTCAGACTCACTTCATGGTGCACAAACCCACTTGCAAGTGGCTTAAATGGCTTAAGTGTCATTTAAGTGGCTTAAAAGGATGCCTCCTGTGCCTGATGTGTCAACACAGGTTTGCAGAAATCCTTATTTTCTTTCTTTCTTTTTTTTTTGGGGCGGGGGGGGATTTTCCAAGGTGTTACCCCAGCACAGAGAAGCCTCCTGGAAGTGTAAGGACTAGGACTGGTCCAGCATGGAGTGGAGTGAATGTTTTAAACCAAAACTTAATTTTTGGAGTTAGGTGGATCTGTTTGGGGGGGGTCAGAACCTGTGTAAAGGTGCTGGGTTATGGACTTTGGGATTTTCAGGTACCCATTGACATAGAGGAACTGGAAAAATAATATTTAGATCTTACTTTGAGGGCCACCTCAGCCCAGCATCCCCATGCAGAGGATGGGATGCTCATGGTTTTGAGATGCTGTTTTCTGCCCAGGTCCCTAAAGGCCACCAAACCAGAATATCCCATTGCTAACTGGTGTCCCCAGGCCTCTCAGGTTCCTCAGAGAATCGTTTTGGTTGGAAAAGACCCCTTAAGATGCTCAAGTGCAACCATTGACCCAGCACTGCCAAGGCCACCATAGGGGGAGTGAAGTTCTGTGCTGGCCAAGCCCGGAGCTCCTCCAGTTGTGTTTGCACCAAGCAGGTGCCCAAAAGCTGCTGCCTGATATTAATTGTTGCCAAAAATCAGGCAGCTGCCTGGATCAGATGTGCTTCAATGGCCCAAAGTCCCTGAGCTGCCCCTGCACCAGGTCTCCCAAAGGTTGTGGGGTCAGCCTGGCACCATCCATGGGGTCCTCCCAGCATCTCCAAGCAGCAGAGAGCAATTCCTAGCAGGAGGAGCTGGTGTCAGGCTGAGCTGCTTGGAGTGAGCTGCCCTTTGCAGGACCCCAGGCCTGACCTCCATTCCTTTCTTCTTGCAGGAGAAAGTGGGCTACACTATAAAAGAAGAAAAAAATCAGTCCAAATTGCTTATTAAAGAAAAAGCCTTGGAGCTGTTTTCCATTAAGTGCCACTTCTAAACAAGGCTCAGAGAAGGGGAAAAAAAAAAACCAAAATAACCTCAACAACCAAGGTCTGTAACCCCTGAAGATCCAGGCTGGAGATTCACCCTCTCCAGATCAACCTCTCCACCAACAGAGCCACCAGGAGGAGGTGCAGGTGGCAGCCACTGCTGCTCCTCAGGAACTCTGGAAAAACCCACCCAAAATGTAATCCTGAGAACACAGCTTGGGTGGGAAGCTCTGGCTGGAATTCAGCTGAGTGGAGCTCTTAGGCTGGGACAGGCTCAGTCCCTTAGGTCCCCTTAGGTTCTGCAAACCCAACCAGAACCAGAACATCCTCACATCCCCACTTGCTGGCCAAGAGCAGGGAGATGTCAACCTTCTCCTTTCCCAAGGGATGGGAGGAGAGGGAAGGGGACCTGGGGATGGTCCCTGCTTGGGAGTGCCAGGACCTTGGGGACCTGAGAGCCAACCCAAGGGGCTGCCCCCTCCCAACAAAATCCTTCATTCCCAGGAAATCAAGTGCTGGTGGGGGGGTTCCCCTTCATCTTCCTGACAGCTGGCATCACTGATAAGAATTAATCAGGCCTAAATAAATAAATACTGCTGATAAACTCCCTCCCATACCCACTGACAAAGCTATTGGTGCATTTATTTTATTTTTATTTTTCGAGTGTTCCTCTTATCTTCCACAGAGGAAGGGAGAGAAAAAGCAGCAAGGAAGATAAAAAAAAAAAAAAGTTGGGTAAATCCAGCATGGCTGGATTATGCTGTTGGAGCTGAGCAGTTCTGTGCTGTGGAGCAGACATCTGCTTGGTGCTCCAGGCTGATAGCAAGCACCAGAACCTTTATCACTGGGTTGGTTTCCAGGCAAGTATTTTTCAAGCAGGGTCTTTCAAAGCCTTGCAGGTGCACAGGCACCTACGACACACACAAATAAGCTGTTTCTGCAAGATTTGGGTTGGAGTCAGCCTGGGCTGCCTGGTGGGGGGGTCTCCTAAGAAGAGTTGTTGCTGCAAGATAATCAATAATCTCGCTGAGGACTCAGTGGGTTTCTGTAGTTTCTGATTTTCTCATAAAGAATTGATTGTCTGATAGTTAAACTGGTTGTAAAGGGTGTTGCTGGTTCTCTGTGGGTGTTTTCTCTTCTAGGGAAATAACTTGGCCTTTAAAGCCAAGCTCAAGCCACATCAGGGATGCTCTGCTCAAAGAAGGGGGTCCTGAGTCTGGGGGTGCTGCCTTGTCCTCCCTGCAATCCCCTCTCTGCTGGTGTGATTGTTCTCCTCTGGCAGGACAGGTCCCACTTTTATTTTCATTACAGACTGGCAATGTTCCCTCTGCACATCAGGAGAGAGGGTGTCTGTGGGAACAGGTGACACGAGCCAACAACTTTGAAATAAAATGCAAGAAGAATCCAAGATTAAAGCAAAAGTATGGTGAGAGCTTGGCCAGGATCAACAAGTCACAGAGTCACTGAATTGGCTTGGTTTGAAAAACTCCTTCAAGCTCATCAAGTTCAGCTCTTAACCTAACACTGACAAGCCCTTAACTCACCCATATCCCTCTGTATGGGATATGTATTTTCTCTATATGACTCCTAAACCCACAGTGATGGTGACTCCACCACTGCCAGCTTGTGCCAATACCTTGGAAACCTTACATCAGGGTTTATGTGCCCTCCATTTAAAGCTCCCTACTTTCTGCTCTGGGGCAGTAAGCCCTAAGCTCACTGATTTATGGGATCCAAGGCTCCCTCTGACCCATCAGAACTCCCTGGACCACTCCCTTGCTGCCTCAATGCCCACACCCAGGATGCAGCCCTTGGGAGATGCTTTGGCCACCCTTGGCTTTAGCAGCTCTCCTGAGCACATTTCTGAGCTTTCAATGGCAGCTTACTCTATTTTCACATAAATATCAATGGGATCTTTGCCTGTTAAAATCCCATCTAGTTGAGCATATAATTTGCCCAGAGTCAGAATCTATTAGTGAAATCTCAGCCCTGCTGACAAGATAACAGAATCCTCAAATTAAGCAGGGTTTCCACAATTACAGCTTCCCCCTTTTCTTCCCCAGCATTAACACCATAAACGCTGCTGTCAGGCAAGATAAGATCTGAATTCCACCCTGACAAGGCAAATGTTATCAGAGATCAGTTAATTACACCCTGGATTTCAACACAGGCAAAATAAACCCCCGGTGGGTTAGTGTGGAAACTGCTGCCTTCCCACCAGCTCTTCCCTGGGCCACATGTCCTCCCTCCATCCCTCTCTTCCCACCATGCCAGGAAAATGGGATTCAGGTTTCTTACCTGGTTTTACACCTTTTTTTTCTGTGTAAACTCAAGGAAAAGCTTTTTCAGTGGGAGGGAGCCCTGGCCCAGGCTGCCCAGGGGGCGTTTTGGAGTCTCCTTCCCTGGAGCCTTTTCAAACCCTCCTGGATGTGTTCTGTGTGACCCACACCAGGGGGTTCTGCTCTGCAGGGGGGTTGGATTTAAAGATTTCCTGAGGTCCCTTCTGACCCCTGACACTCTGATTTCTATGATTGATTTCTCTGATTTCTCTGATTCTCCTTGCTACAGTCACCCCTTGCCCCATCTTGCCCCTTGCTCTCTCTCTCTCTCTTGTATTTTTTTTCCCCCTCTCCTGTTTCTTTCTCTCCTACAAACACCTGCAGGGTGTTCCTGCCAGCACCAGGGTTTACTCAACCACTGATCACTCCAGTCTGGTCTCACAGAGAAATAAATGCAGGGTGACACCTCCTGGGCACAGAGCTGCCATAGAGCACGCCCGGCAACCCAAGTGGGATAAATGCTGCTTCCATCAAGTGTCTCCTTGAGCTGAGTTGATGATGCTCCATTAGGCTCAAGTGAGAGAGTCCTCATTCCAGACACAAACAGTGGGAAGAGGCATTGGGTGCTGGGGCAGGCAGTGCCATGCCCCTTGCTTTCCCTACTTTCCTGCAATTCCCTTCACTCCAGCTATTCCAGCTTTCCCACTGCTGGGCAAGGCTCTTGGTGTCCCAACACCTTGCATGGGGCTCAGGGCTGGGCACTCAGCACCCTGGATGGGCTCCTTGGAGGGCAGAAAAGCACTGGGCAAGCTCCACCATGGTAAAAACTCAGCAACACGATGGGGATGGCAGGAGCACAGCTCCTGGGCTGCTCTATTCATTCCTTTCTCCCTCTGCCTCCAGATCTCCTGTCCCTTCTCATCTCCTCCCATGGACAAGGCTCTCTTGGTGTGCCAGGGATGGGCAACAAATCTGCTGCTGTGCCTTTCTTTCTGCTGCAATACAAGAAATGCTACACACCCCCCCACTTAGGTACCAGAAATAATGCCAACCCCTGGAGATGGTTCCTGCAGCTTTTTTTTTTCTTTTCTTTTTAAATCCAGAAGTATATGAAAGAAAGCAAGAAAGCAAGAAAGAGAAAGAAAGAGAAAGAAAGAAAGCAATGAAGCAAGCAAGAAAGAATAAAAGAAAAAGGACACAGATCATTTATGGATCAGGATGCAGTGGGGGTCCTGGTGTGGCAATGCTGGAGCAGTCCCCAGCTTTTTGCTGCAGGAATCAGTGTCCCTGGGCTGTAGTTTTGCCCCAGGGAGGTCTCCAGCTCTTCACTGGGGTTATCTTAGGTACAATCAAGGCCAGTCCAAGCAAAAAGTGAAGATTCTCATTATTTAAATGGGAGCCAACTGCTTGAGAGGGAAAGGTAGTGGTGTGCCCACCATTAATGACATCAGTTTTACTTGGGAATGGTGACACTTTCAGTCATGTCTGCTGGGACAGGGAGGAGCTCCATCCATCCATCCATCCATCCATCCATCCATCCCTCCATCCCAGTCCTGTTAGTGGTGCCCACTGGGAAAGGCCTCGTTGCTGCCTGATTTCTCTTTTCCATTCCATGCACAGAGCCCTTTCTCTCCCTTATTAAGCAGGGGGGGATGGAAGAACAAATTGAAATATGTAAAATGCTTGTTCCTTGCATTTTCCAGCTGGCTGGCATTTCCCAACAGGCAGTTTGCAGGGTGCCCATTATTGCTGCTCACCACAGATAGCTATTAGTATTTTCTGTGACTTCTTCTTGAACATGAAGTTATCAGCTTCCCCTCTTGCTCTGATAAAAGAGAACAGGATTGCTCTCCTGGTTAACAAGTCCCAGGCAAGAGCCACGTTGGCTTGAGTCTTGTGACAGCTTCTTGGCTACTTGGTGACCCCAAGGACTAGAAGTGAAACCACCACTTCTGCTTTAGGGGGACACATTTTACACTGAGGCATCAGATGCAGCTATTAAACCAATGAAATAAAAAGCAGCACTTTAATTGCAAGGAAAATCACAGGGATGGGAAGGCAAAAAGAAAGTTGGGGTTTTATTTGTTTCCATCAAGAGGTTGGGCACTGCCTGAAGAACAACTTAAAGATCCATTCCCTGAGGAGCCTGCCCAGGATTTACATCAAACCCTCTAAGTAGGTACTCAACCAGGGCTTCCATCATGTCAAACTTGTCAAAAATGGGTAATGCAGATGAAAGACTTTGAAAGAATCTCATTTTCAGGACAAGCTGATCACGCTTTCCTTGGAAATAAAAACCCTTGTAAAAGATCTTAATTTAAGCAGCCAAAGATTAAGCTGCCCAGAATGATTGCCTGCTTGTGCTGGGGAATTTCCTGACATTTAGCAAGTGGCACAGGGCTGCTAATGGTGTGTCACTGTGCTTCTGAGAGCCAGCAAGCTGGAAAATAGCAACTGGAGAACAAAAACTTGACGACAGGGCAGGCTGTGGTGAAGGCTTTGAATCCCAAAGTTGGATTCTTGTTAAAAAAAAAAAAAAAAGAGGCATCTCCCAGCTCTGCTGTGCCCAAGAGTGCAGGGATGTGGTTCTTCCCTGCTCTGGACTTGGATTCCCATCAGCTGAGCATCACACTTTGTGGCAGAAATGATTTTGGAGAAGATCATCAGATAACAAGCAGTGGAATTATGGTTTGAAGAAGGCCAGAGGGGTCACCTCCTCTCAGGGTGGACTTGAGGACTTTATGAATTATCTTCACCTGTAGAGAACCTTGGTCCTTAGAGCCTCTGAATGGCCTTGGCACAGCCTGTCACATCTTTGTCCTGCTCCTTGGCACAGAGTGCTCCCTGTCCTGAAGGGAAACTGAAGAAATTGTCTCCTGATTCATTGTTTAGGAGAAACAGGAACAAGAGAGCAGCCAGTGCTGGTCCAGCTGGGGCATTTTCTGCAGTAGGTATAATGTGTCTGCAGGCTGGGAGCTGGGGGAGTAAAAGGAGAGAAAAAGAAAAAGAGGAGTCAGAGGAAGAAGTCGAGTGAACAGAGTTCCCATTTCCTTGAGGCACTGAAGCTCCTGGGCAGCTGCAGTATCAGCAAGCAGCAGGAATCACAGAATCATAGAATCATAGAATAGGCTGGGTTGGAAGGGACCTCAGAGATCATCAAGTCCAACCCTTGATCAACTACCGGCACAGAAGATTATTTATATATTCTTCCATTTTGGCTTAAGAAGAAATCTTCCTGGGTTTGACAGATTCTGCTTGGATTTTCATAGCATTTTCTTTCCCCTGTTTGTTTGGTTTTGGGTTTTTCTTTTTTTGTTTTGGTTTGGTTTTTTAAATTTAGTTTATCTGAATCTCAGCCAAGCCACTCTGCCCCCATTTGCTTTTGCAGACATGACCTGAAGGCCTGACCTCAGCAGTAACATTTCCCAGCTGGGAGCCCAGAAAGCCTGGGGCTGGAATCAGGTTCTGCCTTGCCCCTGCTTCCCTCCTTTGCCCCAGCTCTGATCTCCCCAGCTCTGCCTCCACCTCTGGGGATGCTTTGTGCTGCTGATGTGGGAGAGGTAATGTTGAGCATGTTGCTCGCTGGCCCTGGAGGATAACTTTTTGTTATTGATGTGGAAAGTGGAAAATAAAATAGACTATTACACTTTTTATCTTCAGGGCACATTCCCCCCCCCCTTCCCTGTCCCCTCCCTTCAGATATGAAAGCATTTCATTTCAGGGAGTCTTCTGGAGTACAATGAAGAGAAGTCAATCCTGAGAGCAGCAGGCACTTCTATTTTCAGAGCAGGTGACTTGCAACACATCCCTGCCATGGATGCTTCCATTATTCCCTGACAGTCCCTGAAACAGGACAGCTGGGACCTGCACACCACGGCCCTGCTGCTTTCTGGAGTCACTAAACCTGGCTCTGAAGCCAGAAGAAATACTCAGTCCCTCAAGTTCAGGTCAGTCTGGAGAACTGGCACACAAAGGGAATGAAAACCCATTCCCTGGCCTGAGCCCCAAGCCAGAGGAAGGCCAATGGGGGAAGGAAAGGAAATGAAAAGAAACCAACTTGCTCTAAGGGAAATGCTCTCTGCCTCTCCTCCATCTGGACCACGCCAGGAGGAAGCATCACCCCAGGCTGTGCAGGTGGCAGAGCCCAAGGACATCCCTGCTGGCCTCTGTCAAGTGGAAAAATGGGGATTTGTCAGTACAAACCCTCTGCTTTGCCATTGGGAACAGAGCACAGGCAGTCAGAGATGGGAATGTACATCAGAGCTCACTAACAGGGAGCCAAGAAAGCTTCCAGATCAATATTTAAGAGTGAGGTAGGAAAGGCAACCAGCACTCCCTCTCCATCCCTCAGCTCTGCACACAGCTGCTTATCCCATCCAGCTCCTCTCTCCTCCCAGGCTTCTCTCTTCCCTAATCACCAGCACCATCCAACCTCTCATCATTTGCTTGTGTTCCCCTCTCACCTCTCCTGAAGCAGCACCAGGGCTGCTGAGACCTCTTCTCCCTCTTTACTCATGGACAGGATGCTTGGGACTGGAAAGAGGAGGAGAGCTGCTGGCACTGGGCTTTATCCAGGGTTGGTTGCAGTCCCCTGGGAAAGCTCTGGCAGCTCCAGGGAAGGGATTGTCATGGTTTTCCTGCTTGCTTTCCTATTGCTGAGCTCAGGGACAGGACAAGTTGGATGCTGCTGAGAGGGTCAAGTGGCAGCATCGGCTGGAAGAGCCTTTTGGACCCCCCTTGGTGTCCCAGCTCCTGTCCCTTCTGTGCCATGGGGTGTTGCTACCTATAGTGAAATCACAGCAGGGGAAGAAAATCCAATGGCTGGAAAGCCACTCAAAAGCAGAGGATTAGAGGAACCTAGCAGGCAGCTTTCATTTGACACAGTTTGCCCCCTGGGCCAGTGATTTGAGGCTGAAATGCCATCAGGACTTTTGTGGGCTCTTATCTCTGAGATAGCACCTGATTGCCACAGAATCACAGCAGCTCACTCCTGGGGAGGGATTCATCCTCCTTGCCAGCCCAGGGATGGGGAAATGCTATTTCCTTCCTTGTACAGATGGGGAAAGGCTTCACTGCCCCCCAGAACCCCCCTTGGAGGTGCAGTGAGGGCAAAACTGATTTCTGGTTATTTGTTGGCATGAAATCCATCTCACTTCCTCAGAGCTCCAGCACAGGGCTGTCTCCAGAGGAGATGCCTGCCACAGTCCTTTTGTATTTGGGAAGAAAAAAGCATTTCCAAGGTGTGGCCCAGCCCAGCCCTGAGGAATCAGGTGCTCAGCTCATTCTCTGCCTCTCAAGGTAGGACTGGCATCCACCTTGACTTCTGCCTTTGGCATTTGGTGCAATGAGCCTGAGGGGAATTCCATGCAGAGCTGAGGTCTCAGTGTCTTGCTCCAAGTGATCTCTGGGCATCCTGGGATGATTCTGGAATATAACTCCTCAAAGACAGGAGATCCCTCACCACTGGGCTGCCCTTCAAGATCCCCACCCCTCCTCAGGTGGCTTGAACTGCCCTTTGGCAAGACCTTGTCATGGTTTTGCTTAGGAAAGTGTGGGTTCCACTCTGAGGCTTGGCTTTGGGGGGGGATAGATTGGAAACCCAACTTCTGCATCCACCTCCATTCCTAGGGATGCCTCCTCCTGCCCTGGTGTTCCCACAAGCATCCTCTTGCACGTGCTTCTGGGCACTATTTCAAAGCAAGAAGAGCAAAGAGCAGGGGGTGAGGGGGGGTTTGGGGGTTTCATTTGTGCCCAGATGTGTGTTTTGGGTATGGCCACAGGAGCTCTGATGTCACTCAGCCAAGTTTGCCCAGGCAGCAAACTCCACATTTATGTGCAAATGAGGATCCAGTCAAACTGAACTGGAGGGAGAGGATGCTAATGAATGTTCTTCTAGGCTTTAAGGAAAAGATATTGTCCAATGCTGTGGAAAATTAAAATTTGTTTCTAATATGTATGGTAAATTTAATGCTAAGGACCAAAGATAAATGGGAAGAAACTTTAATCCGAGCTGACCCTCTTTTTGCTGAAATGCCATTTGCTATGGTTTTTGCTCCCTCTCAGTAAGCAAGAGACACAGTAATTAGTTCTTGCATTCTGCCCATAAATTATGGCTCCCAAATATTTAAAAGAGAAAGTCAGGGAAGCTGGGAAAGCCCTGAGGGAACTGCCCTGGATCCATGGCAGCTTGGGACAGGAACATAAACTGAAGGAGAGGGCCCCAAAGGGACCTCCAGGTGGAATCTCCTGGCCTTGAAATGCCTCCCCCCTGAGGTCACTGCTGAGAGGTGGCAATGGGAGGAATGGGGTGAAGTTTGGGGATGGAAAGATCTTCTTGTCTCCAGAGGAGCTGAAGTGTCCAGGGTTTGGCAGGTTTTAGGGCTCCTTGAGATGGACCCAACCCCCAGCTTTTTCCAGACCTGACATCCTGCCCTCACTACATACAAGGATTTAACAGCACAATCAAAAAAAAAAAAAAAAAAAAGGAAAAAAAAAAATCAAAAAGAAACTGATCTGAAAAGCTGACTGCAAAAAATCCATTCCCAAGGAAAAGCCAAAACCAGAGGACCCCTTCGAACGCTCACTCTTGGAGGAAAAGCTTGAGAAATAACACAGTTTATGGAAATTCCCTTGGAAAAGGTCAAAGTTTGAGCTCCAGAAGGCTCCTCCAACACCCTGGGTTTTTGGAGCCATGGGAGAGGTGTCCCCAAGGCACATGGTGGCCAAACCCAAGCATCCCAAGCTGTGATCCCAGCTGGGACACATCTGTCACCCCAGGTCACCTGCCAGCAGCTGAGCTCTACTGGCTGGGACATGGAAATGAACCTGTCTGCAGCTGTCAGGAGCTCAGCAGCAACTCAGCAGCAGATGATCAAGGTTTAGAGTTCAGATGAAAGGGCTCCAAAGTTGTCACAGGGAGGTTTGGGGCCCCCCCTGCCATGTTGATGGAATTTCATTAGCTTGTCACTGTGACAAGTTATAATCAACCTGTCCAACTTTAATCTCTTTCGTGGTTATGCTGCAGATTTTTAATATATTTTTTTTTTAGCATTTGCTTTATTTGAGTTGTGAAAAAAAAAAAAAAAAAGAAAAGAAATAAAAAAGAAAAGAAATAAAAAAGACTCCTTAACCTGTTTCCTTCAAGCAACTGGAAAAGTTCCTCCTGCAGTCAGCCAGCAATTGCTGTGTTTAAATGTCAGTGCCCAAGAGACAGATGTTAAGGGAAAGAAGTTCATTAGAAAGAGTTAATTACTCCTTGTTGGACTACATAAGAGGAAATGGCATTAAACAGCCAGGCTCATTACCTGTGCTGCAGTAGCTCCAAGATGTGAGTTGGATTTGGCTCCAGATGGAGAACTGAGCATTTTAGGACCAAGAAAAGGGTCAATTGGGCTTGCTCAGATGAGTTGTGTCCTGAGACATCCTTCAGCTGGAGCTCAAAACCCTGGGGGCAAGAACAGAAGCTCTCAGAAGAACTCACTCCATTCCAGCAGGAATCCAACTGTGGCTCAAATGCTTCATGGGGGTCACCAGGCAAGGAAAATCTGTCTGGAAAAGTGGGAAAGGGGCCAGGAAAGCCTGAACACTCCAAAATGAGAAACGAGGCATCTCCTTTTGGTTAAAAATCATTTTAGGACTTGGCTTTCTTCTGTAGGACTTCTGTAGGGGGGCACAGAGCACACCTGTGGGCTTTCCCCCAAAACCAGCACAGAGATTCTGGAAGCTGTCACATGAATCCAGGTCTAACCACTGCCTGATTTTTTCTTTTTTTTCCTCTCTCTGAAAAGAAAAGCCAGTCAAATGCAGTAGTGCTTTGGTGGCTCTTGTCTCCATGTGAAGAGGTGAGGGGGGGGATGAGGGGAGCAAGCAAGTTCCAGCTGCCCATCAGTCCCTGTTGTGTTTGCTTTGTGCCAGTCACTCAGAAAGAGCCTTGGTGGCCCAGTAAGAAGGGCCAGGAGACGATCTGGAACTGTCTGTCATCATTAGGGCATTTTCCTCTCAAAACCCAGCCTGACAGAAGTGTTTTGTTCTGGGGGGAGGAGATGACCTAAGAGACACCTCCTTAGAAAAACCACAGAATGGCTGAGGATGGAAGGAACCTTAAAGCTCATCTCCAACCCCCCTGCCATGCCCAGGGACACCTCTCATCCAGCCAAGGATGCTCCAGGCCTCATCCAACCTGGCCCTGAACACCTCCAGGGATGGGGCAGCCACAGCTCCTGGGGGCACCCTGGGGCTCAGCACCCTCCCAAGAAATGACTCAGAACTTCTCCATCTTGAAGCCTGGTTGTAACCAAGGTAGCTTTCCAAATTCATCCAAAGCAATAATCCGTGATTAATAGCCAGCTTAATAAATGGCTAATCAATTTATACAGGTTGCTATAGAGTCAAATAAATCAAACCCAGGTTGATTAGAACCATGGCTTGAAGCCATCTCCTAATACCTTCCACTGATGTGCTTATAATCATCTGCAGCATCCGCCACGGCACTCAGGGACTTATTTAAAACACCAGTTAGCTTTTCTTTTTGGTTTTTTTTTTTTTCACCTGCTAAAAACACAAAGTGAGTAAATACTCCTCTCTACTTGCCATTCATGTGACCCCTGATAGTTGCAAATTTGGGGCCAAATCAATGCCCATCAAAGGCAAGGAAGGACTCCCCGGGGCTCAAAAATAAGCTGGGAGAGTGATATAATGATATGTAAGGTAAGAGTGAGTCAGGATTGAGTCCTGTGATGTCTGAGAGGCCAGAAAAGCATTCCTGGGAGGAAGGATGTAGAAAAGTGGGCAGCCACATCCCCTTCCTCCCTGGTGCAGTTCTCCAGCTTGCAGCAATTACAGTGCTGAAGGTTTGCAGGGAGCTGGAGGTTGTTCTGCTGTCCCATGGTCAGTACTCATGGGGGAATTTCTCCTGATGAACACCTCTCCCCCCTCCTTTCAGTCAATCATAGAAGGGTTTGGGTTGGAAGGGATCACAGAGGGGTTGGGAGGGACCTGGAGAGATCAAATCCAAGCTCCAAAGGTCACTGAGTGCCCTGCTCGAGTGGAGCCACCTTGTGTAGGGTGATTTAAGGGTCTCTCTTTAATTTCTAAGCAGTACATTCCACTGTGTAACCAGAGCAGCTGAAAAAACCCCACAATTAAGCAGCTCTTGTATGATTAGACACATACAAATAGATGGAAAATGTCTTCCTGTGAGCCAGACTTTGGCTCCAAGCATCCAGGAGCAGTTTGGGTACCCTGGAGCAGCCTGGAATTGATCCCTCAGAGAAGCTGGGTCAGAGTTTCTGCTGTTTGCCAGCACCTCTGTTTTCAAAGCCCTCCTGACTTGGAGAATAATGCCAAATTAAAAGAAGTGAAGCAAACTGTGAGCAAATCTCACAGCTGGTAGGTTTTGCTTTTTTGATATTTTAACTTTTTTTTTTTTTTTTTTCCCCCTCTTTTTCTTTCTGACTTAATTCAAAGGAGCCCTGTTCCTAAATATAGCCTGAAACCTGTAGCTGCCTGGGAAGAGAAGTGTGGTGATTTCTGAAAAACTCCAGCCTTAGAACAGCTGACACACAGCCCCTCACACTGTAAGAACCATCTCCTGGTGGATTTATTAGTCTTAAGCAACAGCAGTCGGTCTGAAAGGAAAATGTATTTAACCTTTCTTTTTAATTGTCAGCCTGTTAACCTGGCAGTTCTACATGGGGCTGTTAATAATTCTGCTTTAAACGTCTCAAAAGGAACTTTCAGCTCTGAACATTACACATGCAAACTTGGGGACAGTCAGAGAAAGGACTGAAGCAGCACTTCCAGGGGTAATCTGTAATCCCAAGTCTGGGAGTGCCTGAGAATGGGCACAATCATTAAAAAATACCTGGGCATGGGGTAGGCTGATGGGGATCAAACCCTGGGAGCTCCAGCCAGGGGGAATAATCAGAATTTAGCCTTGGAGAGGACTGAGCTAGACCTTAGGGGTGGGACATTCTCTGCCCTGAAGGTAAGATGCACGTTGAGGGGAAGAATTAATTAATTTGGTTCAGCTAACTGGGTTTGAACCAGCAAAGTAGAAGCCAACATTCAACCAGCTGAGCTGTCACCCTCAGAGTTCCACCTCAGAGACCACCTCCCAGAGTTCAAGTTGGCTCTAAAGGAAGTTTTAAATGTCCCCAGCCCTTTGGTGACCCAGAGCCACCATCCAGGAGGCTTCAAACACAGCAGCAACCACACCACTAATGGATAATGGGGTTTTTTCTCAACCAACAGAATGAAATTTGGGGATGGAGCCTCTTGTGGGGATGGAAGAGTGGAGGAGCTCAGCCTGATGAACACTTCTCCTCCACAGAAAGCCCAGATTTAATCTCATCTCTTTGATTTCATGGCAGGGGACACAACAGTGCTGGTGGGACCAGCATCACCACCTGCTTTGGAGCAACTGGGAATGGGGGAGAAGTTCCCTGCCAAGAAACTGGGACCTGCACATCCCAGCTGAGCAGAGACTGTGGTCCAAACCATCCGAGTAAGGAAAGACCTTCCACCTGAAGCCTTGTGATCCAACTCCTGCTGCTTTTATTGGGATCTGGATGAGGGTTTCATCTGCAGGCTCCTGTGCTCAAGTGATCTTTAAGCACACGTGGAGGAAAGCCTTGAGCACTGCAATTCACCCAAAGCATCACGACTCCTTTTAGTTTTACATTAAATGTTTTTTTTCTTTATGAATGGAATAAAAGAACTGCAACAACCACAATGGAACAAGAAAGTGAATGCCTAGAGGTAACTACAATATCAAATCATATCCATCAGATCATAATATTTTACATTTGCTCGTTGTTTTACGTGGATTAAAAAAACCCCAAACTCTTGACACAGACAAGAGCAACAAAAGCTGCAAAAAGGGAAAGATGAGAAAAGCAACGTGCAGCCTGGGGACCTGGGAGAGCAAGGGGTGAGCAGGCTAGTAGGCCAGCCAGGATTGCATTTGGCATCAAATGAGCTCCTCGGCCAGGGCCATGTGTGGTATAAAGGTGGTGGTGCTGCCTGGGAATGTCCCCCTTGTATGGGGACAACGTGGTCAGTGACAGCAGAGCAGGAGCTAAATGCAGAGGTTCCCCTTCCAATCCTGCTCCTGCTCCTGCTCCTTCTTCTCCTGTTTCAGCTCCTGCTCCTGATTCTGCTCCTGATTCTCTTCCTGCTCCTGATTCTGCTTCAGCTCCTGTTCCATCTCCTGCTCCGACTCCTGTTGCTGCTTCTCCTTCTGCCCCTGCTCCTGCTTCTTCTCCTGTTTCAGCTCCTGCTCCTGATTCAGCTCCTGCTCCTGTCTCATCTCCTGCTCCTGTTCTTGCTTCTCCTTCAGCTCCTGTCTCATCTCCTGCTCCAACTCCTGTTCCTGCTTCTCCTTCTGCCCCTGCTCCTGCTTCTGTTCCTGCTTCTCCTTCTGCTCCTGTTTCAGCTCCTGCTCCTGTTCTGACTCCTGTTTCTTTGCTTGTTGTTGTTTTTTTTTTTTATTATTTTTTTTTTTAATCACAAACCCAGCAAGATAAGGTTTCATTACCTGCGTGTTCAAAATGCAACAAAACATTTACTGCAAACAAATGAGCTGGGCTCAGGTTGCTGCCTCCTCTAAAGCTGGAAGCAGAGAGCTCCCTCCTTGCCCTAGGAGAATTAATCCACCAATTGTATCACTCTAAGGATGGAAACTAAAATGCCATGTTGTGGAAGCAAAGGGGGATGTTTGGATTTGTTCTCTGGCTCTAACTCTGGGCTCCAAACCACTGAAAGCATCACCCCAGAGCCTCCCCATGGCCATGCTGCTGGGGTTCCTCTTAGAGGATTTGGGCTCCTCTCTGCCTTGCAAACTTGCAGTGGGGCTTTGTGTAGCTATTTCCTACATGGTAATTGCTTCTGGTGCTCTCCACCCTATGAAAATGAGAGTGTTTAGGCTGCTGAGCCTCCCAGGTTGTGTCTGTATCCCAGAAACACTGGGGACAGCCAGAGAAGAGATTTTCACCCCTGCTACCCTGGCATTTCCCTCTGCCCTCTTTGCCCTGACTTCCAGCTGCCCTTCACTCCCTGCCTGGCTTAGACATCCCTGGACCATTGTTGGGTGATGTGGGAACACCCAAGGCAGCACCTCTGGGTGGTCTGGAGCACTCCAAGCCAGGGTGATTTGGCTGAAGGACTCAGGATCCTTGTTCAGGGCAAAGCAGGGAACATCAGATTTTATTTGTGCCCTTGTCTGCACAACCATGAGCTTGCAGAGCTGAGCTTTGTGCCTGCTGCTTGCTCTCCATAACCACCCAGAGCTTCCCCTGCTCCTCAGGGCATCCTGTTTCCCCCCCTACTTTCCACCCCAGCTGGGGCTGCCAAGTGTCCATGCCACAAAGGTCCAAAGAAAACCCCAAACAGAGCAACCCCAATCCCCCTCTTGGAGCTGCAGGTGGTGGTGGGGGAAACCCCAATGCTCTGCCTGGCTTCAACCTGCTTTTTTTTTTCCTTTTTTTCCCCCCCATTCAAATGAACTCAGCACCCACACTCTTATTGAAGCCAATTGATCCTGATGTCCATGCCACAAAGGTCCAAAGAAAAACCCAAACAGAGCAATCCCAATCCCCTTCTTTGAGCTGCAGGTGGTGGTGGGGGAAACCCCAATGCTCTGCCTGGCTTCAACCTGCTTTTTTTTTTCTTTTTTCCCCCCCATTCAATGAACTCAGCACCCACACTCTTATTGAAGCCAATTAATGTCCATGCCACCCCCTTCTCCACCATGCCCCCCAGGGAGCTGCCAGCCCATCACCATCCAATGGCATCACAGGGCAGGGGGCTGCTCTGCAAAGCCAACATTGATTTTACTCCTTTATCTTCCTAGACACAGAGAGGATTTTATCACCCTTCTGCTTTTTACCTCCCCTCTCAGGGGGTCAGGGATCCGCAGTCCACTGGGAGTTTTAATCAAACACTGATTTTCCTGCCCGCTGCTCAGAGTGTGGGCACAGGGATGGGAGGAGAGCAAAAAAAAAAGAGCAAATAAAGGAGACAAAATGATACGTGGTAATTAAGTTATTCTTCATCTTTGAGATTGCTGCCGAGGACAAGATGGGTACAATGAGCCCCGGGCGCTTCTCCCTTCACTCCTCTCCATCTCAATGCCTCTGACACACAAGATGAATATGCAGCATTTTCTATTTGTGCTACTAAAACGCCCATTAAATGCCAGCAGGGAAAAATGATACATAAATACCAGGCTCCTGCTACTCTGTGTGCCTGGGAGAGAACAAGCATCCCTCCTTGGGCTGGGGCAGGGGCTGGAGGTGGGCAGAGCTCCCATGCTAAGCCATCCCCTGGGGTTTTCCAGAAGACCCAGAGATGCTCCTTGGACTTGGTCTCTGCAAACCTGGTAGCTTACCCACTTCCTGCACCTCTGAACCCCATTTTCCAACCAGGAGATGCTGCAAAGGATTAACTTTCCATTTAGTGCCCTCTTGCCCCCTGACCTGTTGCAGGGGGGGGCCTGGAACCAGGTGATCTTTAAGGTTTCTTCCAGTCTGAACCCTCTGATGGTTCTGTGAAGATCAGGAGGGTTCCAGGTGCCTTCACACACCTTTAGCTGGTGTGCAGCAACCCAGTGCCCCCCACCCCAGGGCTCCCCACTGACACCTCTGCCCTAGGCTCCTCCTGATGGCATCACCTGGGATGCCACAGTACCCCAAGGAGGGCAGCACAGTGAGGATGTCACTGCACTGCCCCCTGCCAGCATCCCAGGTGAGATCTGGGCAAAATAAAAACCCAACCAAAGAAAAAGGAAAAGAAACCCCAACATTTTGGCTTCTCAGTGCTTTAAAGTCCTGGAGAAGTGGCTCTCAGCTAGAGAACATGGGACTGATCCTCTCCTGGGGTCAGCCAGTGGTGGGGAGCAATCCTGGAGGCACTTTCCTTAAGAGCCTTGGCTGTGTCCCCCCTCACCCTCCTCCTCATCACCCCTTGGGGACCATCCCCATTTTGCAGGGGGCAGGAGCTCCTCTCCAGCACTGACAATCTCCAGCCTTGCACCTTGCAGGCAACACCAGCAGACACTAATTTCCATCCCCAGTAATCTTGGCAATATCTAAATAAAAAGAGCTGCTGGTGAGAGCTCCGGAGGAAGCCAGAGGAGAGCAGATAAGCAGGGACTCTGCTGCTGGTGTGTAATGCCAGGTTTCAAGCAAAGGGGCAGAGGGGGAGATTAGGATCATTCTGTTATCCACTGTTATCTAATTCGGGGAAATAACCATGTGCACAGCACATATTATCAAATGCACAGAGCTCCTCCGAAAATGATATTAACTTCCCAGCTCCAGCTGCCACTTCATCTCCAATTCACTTCCCCACCCTCCCCTGTTGCTGAAATCTCAGAGCTGTGGGTGGCCAGGCTGCCTTACGTGCTCCATAAAGCCAGGTGAGACACTGGGATAAGAGCCTGGAATTCTGCAGTACTAAGCTTTTCTATTATTATTATTATTATTATTATTATTATTATTATTATTATTATTATTATTATTATTTTTATTTACAGGTTAAGCAACAAGCAGTTATCTTCCCAACAACCTTTTTCCTGTGTGCTTTTTATGCTTTTGCTCTGTGTTTTTCCTGCTGCCCGTGGCTGCACAGTGTGGGCTTGGTAATCAATACACTGGTGATACACAACTGGTTATTGCCTTGCACTGGGGGCAGGCACGGAGTGGGTGCTCTGCACCACAGGGACACAACCCCTGCTTGGGCCCATTTATCATCTTAATAACCCAGGGAGAAAAATGGACTGGGGGAGCAGAGACAAAATGGACAAAATGTTTTTCCCCTGGCCAGGCAGAGGTGGGCACAGCCCCCGTGCTGCTCTCCCCCACCTCCCCTCCCTGTTCAGTGGGTGCTGAGCTGAACCTCCCACCTGGGATCCAGCAGCAAAAGGGATTTTTTTTAAGGCAGGGAGATGGACACAGTGCCTGAGCATCATCTCTACTGACTTGACAGTGCTAAACCCACTGGAAAGGTTTCCTGAGAGCCAGACCCCTTTGCATGGAATTTTGGGGCCAAATTCTGCAACTTTGGGAGAGTGGCCAAGGGGTCAAATGTTTGAGGTTTTTGGTGCTAAAGCAAACCCAGAGCCTGATTGCTGGTGGTGCTGTGGCGAGGGTTCCATGGGAGGGTGAGGGCCAGCAAACGTTTTCAGTGGTCTCTTTGCCTTTGGGAACCAGGCTCATTTGTGTGGAATTCTGGAGCCCCATCCCTGGGGGATTCCATCAAAATACTGCTCCTGATGGAGTTTTTAATGGGGGAGATGTTTCTGGGAACCCTCACGAGGGGCTGAAGTCTTGGAAGCTGGTATTTAACTAGAGAGGCAAATGGCAGGTTTAGAGGCAGCACTCTGGGGCACAGATTCCTCCTTTTGGGAAGGGACTGCTGAAGGCACTGGAATTTACCACATTTGGCTTAAACTTCCCCCCTTCTTCCTTCTTCCTCCCTCACCAAACACAACCAAGTTTATTTGGGGTCATCTACTGCTGATCCCCCTCATTAATCACCCAGAAGCTGGACAAACCCTCAGAGTTTCCATCCAGCATCTACCAGCCACCTACTTTGCTTTTCAAATATGGACCCAGCAAGCCACAGGAAAACCACCTTTAGTACCCAGTTCTTACTGGGATGTGTAATAATTGAGAGAAGGCCAGATTTTGAGAGAAAATGATGGGAAAAAAAAAAAAAAAAGAAAAGAAGAGCTGCTGAAAACTAGGCTTTACCTTGAAAATTGCCCATGACAAAAAGAATCATGACATAAAGCCAGAACAGAGTGGGTGTTTGTTCTTGCTAAGTAATCATTGCTGCATTATGCTGGTTTTTATGATTAATTCCAGGACGATGCTTTTCTATATGAATTTTCCCTGGTCTTTATTCAAATATGGATTTTTAGAAGCAGGGAGAAGAAATCAACCTTCCTTCCCTGCCTTGAAGAAGCCACAGTTATAAAGGTTTGGGGGTTTTATTTTTGCTGCCTGGCAAAAGACCCAATAAACCAGTCAGAGCAAAGGGATGCTGGGTGAGGAGGGGGTTGTGCTGGCTCTACCCAGCAGCTCCTCCTGACTGGTTAAATCCTAATCCTTTGGCCAGTTTGTTTTTAGATTTTTTGGAACATATTCCCATGGCACTGGGTCATCCCACCCTGGGCTGAGCCTGGAAATTACCCAGGAGCTGGAGAGCATTCCAAGGCTTCTTCCTTCCTTAGGTCTCTCAGCAAGCTCCATTATCTCCATGCTTTGGGTCCAACATTGTCATGAACCCTTCAAGCCTGGAAAAACTGGAATAATTGGAAAGGAATAATTGCTTGGCTCCTGGTGAAGTGAGGGGAGGGATGAAATCCTTGCCAGAAGCTGCCATGGAGTTGTCACCTTGCCCTGTCCTAATCCTCCATCCCTGGAGGATGGGGCAGAGCTGAATGACAACATCACCCCTAAAGCTGCAAAATTAAACACTTCCCAGTGTTGGTTTGGGTTCAGTGTGGCTGGAAACTGGCCCAGAGGCAACTGCATCATCCCATGGGGCATTTGCAGGGAAATAAATAAAATCAGGGCTTGGATCCTCCAGTGGTTTTCCTTATTCAGTGCTTCCCAAAGCCCAGTGAGTGACAAGATCCTCTGGGACTTGATCTCAAAGTGATCATTCCCCACTGTGCTGGAAAAAAAAACCCAAATAATATAAATTATTGCTATTTTTCTGAGAAGGTTTTTAAAATTCAAGCCTGAGTCTGTAATTTGGACAGGATCTCAGCACTCCTTGTTCTTTTCTTGCTGCTTTCCACACAAAAGATTAAAAGAGCAATCTCTTTGCCTTCAGTTTCTGAGGTGTGTATACCTCAACTCAGAATCTGAGATGCAGTCTCCAGACTGCTGGGTTTGTTCTAGCTGGGCTTGTGAACAGTCTGACACCTGAATAGGCCCTTTTTGGAGGGGAGAAACCAAATCAGAACTTTCTAGGGCAAAATGAGCAGCAGGAAAGCCACGGCTGGGGTGGGGGGGGTTTAAAACATTGGATTAAAAAGGTGAAAAAAAAGGGAAAGAAATAGAAGGCTAAAGATACAAGGGGAAGAAGCAACACAGCACAACATCCAGACTGGAGATGGCCCTGTTAACCCTTATCAATAATTAATGGCTGTGAATATTGATTTTCTATTATTCTGAGGAGACACCAGCTCCAGTGCCAATATCTTGTTTGGCACCTAAAAATTAATCGAGCATTAAAAATGTAATAATACCTTTTTTTTTTTTTTTTTTTTTTTTTTCTCCTCCCCTTCCTTTTGGAGATCATCCCTCTGCAGTTTTGTTTTTTCCCTCCCTTCCTATTGAAGCATCACAGACTGGGCTTCATTTTCAAATAACAGAGTGTAAAAGAAAAGCTGGAGAAAGCCATGGGCAGGGACACCTCCCCCAGCCCAGGGTGCTCCAAGCCCCATCCAACCTTGGACACTGCCAGGGATGGGGCAGCCACAGCTTCTGGGGGAACCTGGGGCTCAGCACCCCCATAGTGAAGAATTTCTTCCTTATATTTCATCTCAATCTCCCTTTTTCCAGTTTAAAGCCATCACCCATCATTAAAACCTCACTCCCTCCATTCCCTTGTCCCTCCCCAGCTTTCCTGGAGCCCCTTCAGGCCCTGGAAGATGCTCTGAGGTTTCCCCATTGCAGGTCAGAAAATGAAGTTGCCACCAGGACTGCAAACCTGAAGGTGCAGCTGAGGCTCTCTGAGGTTAGGGCTCCAGAAGATCATTTCACCTTTGTCATCCCAGATTCAAGCCTGACCTACATGGCACAAAATGCCCCCAGGCTGGTGCAGCCCTGTGGGACTGCTGGAGAACTACCTGGGAGAGGGGAAGGGATGGGATCTGAGCTCCACACCCCAGCCCAGAGCTCCTGGAGTGTTTCTCACTTTTCTAATCTGCTCCTGGCTATGGTCAAGTGAGGATCAGCAGTGGTAAAACCTATGGAAGAACCAGAATTGCTTTGCCTCCTACCCCCAGGATGAGATCTGAGGCACCAAAAAAGTCCCAGATGAGATGCTTGGGGTTGATGGTTACAGAACAACCTCTTCTGGGAGAGAAACTTCTTCCCAAAACCTTGTTTGACCTCCTGGTCCTGAGGAAGGTGGTACAAGCCCTGGCCACACAGCTTCCTAATAAAAGCACAGGGTCAGACAAGGTGTGGAGTGGAGCTGAAGCAGCAGAAGGGCTGAGAACAGTGGTGGGATCAAAGGACCCGTCAGGACTTAGACCATGAAGAAAACTAAAAAAAAATAAAATGAACTCACACGATGCTACTTCAATAGAAGGACAGTGAAGCCTCTGATGGCATCAGAACACCTAACAGCAGGGAGAGGAGAGTGGCACAAAGCTCTGGCTGTCCCCACCTCCATCTCTCTGTTCCAAAGGAACTTTTCTCTAGCAGATTGCAGATTGCTCATAATGTAGCTCCCTGTTAACAAATGCAGCTAATAATTCTGCATTCCACCAGAAGGCCTTTTACAAGATGCCTTCCAGTAATTAAGAGGCTTTTACAGTAAAATAATATAAATGGAAAGAGGCACGAGCAAAAATCTTCTGGTTTTATCCCCAGCCCAGCTTTATTTTTGGCCGTACATAAGCTTCATGGGGCTGGTTGGAGCACCTGGGTGTCCTGCAAGAACTGATGTCAGGCTGTAAGGATGGGTGCCCCGTGCCCTCACCCAGAGCTGTGTAATTCAGATCTGTCTGGAGTCAACTTGCTGGAGTCACAAAGGAACAGAAAATTCCTAAGAAAGAACCTCAGACTGGTTTGAGCGTGAAGGGACCTTAAAGCTCCCCCATTGCCACCCCTGCCATGGTCAGGGACACCTCCCCCAGCCCAGGGGGCTCCAAGCCCCATCCAACCTTGGACACTGCCAGGATGGGGCAGCCACAACTCCAGCACAGAACAAATCCTCCAACCTCGGGCTGGCCCAGGAGCTGCTCCTTCCTGTAGGGCCATGGCAGAGGGATCAGGACCCCCAAGCCATGGGGTGCAATGAGGTGATGGGGTCTCCATTGCTCTGACCACATCCCTGGAGCTTTCTCCAGGCCAGCAAGCTGGGAAGGTGCTGGGGGTGCCAGGAGCTTCCAGGCATCATTTAGGAGTATGAAATGCCTTTGTTAATGAAGCAATTAAGACTGCAGAGCCTGGAGGAAGAAACCTGGCTCTCCATATAGCCACAAGAGGTGAGAAAGGCAACTGCTGGCTACCAACTGCTGAGATGTGGTGGCCACAGGGAGAGTCAGACCCTGATGGCTGCAGTGCTGATGTACAGAGGTCTTTCCAGCCCTGCAAGGAAGAACTTGCCAAAAAGAAAAAAATCATCAATGGCAACAGCATTGGGAACCAAAGGACCCAGCCACTGTCACCCTGGTGTCCCCAACCTCTGGGCTCCATTTCCACCCAGCCCACCCTGGTCACTGGGGTTGTGTCCATCCCTGATGCTGCTTCAGGGGGAACTCTGCAGCTGCAGCTCTGCACTCTCAGACTTCCTGAGACAGGGGCCAGAAACATGGCTCATTATTGTGTAATGAATAATGCAGCTTTGTGGAGATCTCATTTATAAAAATGCTGCATTACGTCTTCTGTTTCTTTTAACTCCCTCTGCCAAGCAGAACGTGTGATGTTCTTCCAAAAGGTGATGTACCCACCACAGAGCTTGTGTTCTCATGTCCCAGCAGCTGAGCTCTGTGCTGCCAGGACAGGTTGTACCAGGTCCATCTCCTGGTGATGTAGGGAGGATGCTCCCTCTGAGCAGTGCAGGGATGCAGCAAGATGCTTGTGGTTGCCCTGAGGATTTGTAGGGGATTATGGACATAACAGAGCCCTGACATTTTAGTCAAGAGCTGAGGCAGTTTAAGCTGTGTGCAGGGAAAATTAAGGTCCTTGTGCTTTCCAGCAATGATATTGCAAAGAGTAGGAAGCCAGGTGAGACTGATTCTGGCCCAAAAGCTGTGTGCAAAACTTCACACTTCCATTTGCAGTTTCCATTTTTAACTGTCAGTCATTCCAAAATGTTTGTGTGAAATGGGAGAAAGCAAGGAAGAGGAGAAGTAGAGAAATAAACTTTGCAAAAACACACACACACACACACACCTAGTAAGACTTTAGGAAGCAATTCTTTGGGGTGAGGGTGCTGAGCCCCAGGTGCCCCCAGAAGCTGTGGCTGCCCCATCCCTGGCAGTGTCCAAGGTTGGATGGGGCTTGGAGCACCCTGGGCTGGGGGAGGTGTCCCTGACCATGGCAGGGGGGTTGGAATGAGATGATCTTTAAGGTCCTTTCCACCTCATACCAATCTATGATATGATCTTCTGGAGAATGACCCTGCTGTCACCCCCGTGGAGGGAAGATGTTCAAGGAGAGGCAAAGTGCTTGGAGATTACAGGGGTTTCAATAAGACTTGGGAAAGAAACTAAAAACACCCAACCATCCAAAAACCCAAACACCAGAGCTTTGACAGAGGTGTCCAGAAGGCTTTAGAAGTCTGGGATCAAGTCCCAGATTCCCAGCAGCCAAAGCCTCTGCACATCCAAGCAGGCTGAACAGTCCTAAGGGATATCTAGAAATACTCTGGACTAGTTTTGCTCTTTAAAAGTAAGGAATTGAGAGGCAGGATCTTCACCAAGAAAATAAAAAAACCAACAAACCCATCAAAGCAAGAATTAGCTCTTTGTTTCCTAAACTTTGTGCCTCCTACACCCAGACATTTTACCCACCCAGGGGTTTGTACATCAGGCTGTCTCTCCTCCTCCAGTTTTTCATGAAATGGCCTTTCTGTTCAGCAAGGTGCTGACTCAGCAGGGCCATTTCCCTTCCATATTCCTGTAATTAGCCTGCAGCTTTTGGGAAAGAAGTTGATTATTTACAGTAGGTGCAATTGAGATGTCACTGGATTATTAACCTTGGCTGGGTTAATCTTAAATGTCTGGATGAGGGGAGATGAATTTGTCCCCTTCACTTCAGGCTTGAAGAATTCAAGGGAAAAAATGGCAACACAAAGAGGTTAGAAATGCCAGAGCTCTGCTACCACCTTGCAACCACTAAGAACAGGCAAGAGAAGGGTTAGAGTAGCAGTACAGCATGCCAGGGGGTTGGAACATGGGAACACCAGCCCTAAAGCTCTGCCTGGTGAGAAGAACTCTGGAAGATCAGCACTAAACCAAACCTCTGCTCTCACCAGGGGAGAAAAAGGTGGAATTGGAGAGCAAAACCTCAGAACAGGCTCAGAGATCCCCAGGCAGCACAAACAGCTACTTCTGCTGCATCCACTCCCAGCACCAGGAGCTGGTTTTCCATCCTGCCTTTGCCTTGCTGGGGGATTTTGGGAAAGAATTCCCTGCTCTCCATCCCTTTGCAAAGAGGGGATGGGAACGTGCTTGGACATGGACAGAAATACCTGCTGAGCTCAGCTCTGTAATGCAGCTGCAGAGCAGAGCATCCCCCAGCTCTTCTCTGCAGCACCCAGCATGGAAGAGCATCCCTCCCTCCATCCTCCAAACAGCAGGCTGAGACCTTCCCTTCCACCAGACCTGCATGGAGCTGCTGGGTTTTAGGAAGTCCTAAGGATTTCACATCCCTTCTGCAGTCCATGGACTCCTATGGAAATTATTCAGTGGGACTTTGGGTAATTTGGTCTCCTGGGAGGTGTCCCTGCTCATAGCAGGGATGAGCTTGGAACTGGATGAGCTTTAAAGGTCCCGTCCAGACCAAACCATTCTGTGGTTCTAGGATTGAGGAGGTGCAAGAATGAGCACCAAGAGCACCATCAGCAAGTGCATTCTTGCCAGTGTTGATATAAAACCAAATACAAATCTAAGAGTGACTTGAGAGAGTGCACTGGAAATGTCAAACCCCACCCTGTGCCATCACTGAAATATTTCCCTTTGACTTTGATCCTTTTCAGACAGCTGCTTTTACAATAACAGGGGAGGAAACGTTGAAGGGAAAAGCTGTTTTGCATGAAACCTCCCCAAGGTTTTCAACCCTGCATAAGGTTTTTTTTGGCTTATTTTTGGGTTATTTTGCAGAACTAACCCAAACTTGCATGTTCCAGTGTTGCTGGTGCAGGGGTTTTGCTGGCACTGATCCATCTCATCCCAGTGAGGAGCAGCAAGAAGAACTCTTGTCACCACAAAGGAAAAAAAAAAAAAAATTATAAAAATATTAATTGAGAATTTTTTGTGAGTCTCAGGAAACTCCCTTCAGCTCCAAACATGGTGAGGAAAATGCCAGCAGTGATTTTCCCCTGGTGATCAGGTTTGCAAAGGTTGACTTGTGAGGAATTAAAACGTGGCAACATTTAAAATATCAGTGAGTTCTGGCACCCTAAGTAATGTGACATTTATATGATAATTTGGCAATTAAATTGGCAATTGCAAGCAAGGATGCTGCTGCTTTTCAAACACAACAGTGTGGTAGTTCCACAAAAGAGCTGCCAGCATTTTTACAGCTTCACCTCCTGACCTGAGGGGAAAAATATTATTTGTCTTTCCTGGGCAGGGGACACAGAGCAGCAGAGATTCACCCCAAAAAGCAGCATCTCCCAGCACCCCACAAACTGCACTTCAGGGAGCTCCAGGTGGACACCCCACGTATCTCTGCCTAAAAATTAGGGTTGGATTATTGGTATTTGGGCAGAAGAGCTGCTTGTGCAACACTGCAGAATGTCACTTCCAGCCAGGAATGAGCAAGAAAGAAACCCCCAAACCACTGGAGGCAGTGACCAGCTGGATGTGGGTTCTATGTGCCCAGAGGGAAGAGTCCCATCACCTGATCTGGGGTGCATCCCCCCCAAGAACATCACCCAGCAATGAGGGCAGGGATGCACCTGCTTAAATCTGAGCTATCTGCAGCAGGAGAGATGGGGAAGGACTCTGGACAAGGGTAATGGGACAGTTTTGATCTGAAAGAAGGGAGATTGAGATTGATAATCAGGAAATAAATAAACTCCTTGGTGTGAGGGTGCTGAACCCCAGGGTGCCCCCAGAAGCTGTGGCTGCCCCATCCCTGGCAGTGTTGAAGGTTGGATGGGGCTGGTGGGAGATTATTTACAAGGTTCCTCCCAGTCTAAACCAGTCTGGGATTCTATGGAATAAAAACCTTTCTCCAAGATGCCAGAAAGAGGAGCTCCTGCCTGTGCTGGGAAGGGGTGTGAAGTGAAGCAGACAAGGGTCCCTCCTCAGCTGGGTTTTGCCCACATCATTTCCCCCCCCCCCCCCCCCCATCCCCCCAAAACCAACCACATCCTTTCCCTGTGTCCCAGCAACCCCCTACCCATGCTGATGAATAATTCGGAGTGTCTCAGCTGCTATTAAATAATAAAGATTCTTTTCCTTGCAGAAATAATTGAATACAGGAGCTGAGAAATTGAGGTCACCCTCAGCTCTGCTCCCACCACCACATCAATTCTGCAGAGTGCTGGTGGAACAGGGGGTTGGAGCCACCTGGCAGGGCTGGGCTCATCCATGAATTTTCTCTCCCCTTGGGGCTGCTGGGAGGCTCCAGGGAGATTTCAAAGCTGGCATTAAGGCTGTGGTGACTTGGGACTCTCTCTCTGAGTCTCAGTGGAGTTTATGATGGTCTTGGCTGCATCACCCCACTGGGAAGGTGCAGCCAGCTCTGCAGATCCATCATTTCTTCCCTAATGCAAGAAAAACACAAACCCTTTCCTAGTGCAGTGCTGGAGAAGCTCTGCTGCCAGGGAAAGGATCATCCAAATTGGGGCACAAAAGTTCTTCCTCACTGCTGGAAACCTCACTGCCTGGCACAACCCCACTGCTATCCTGGCTCTTGGGTTTTCCAGCCCCTAAGATGAGACTTGGAGGATGAACTCAGAGTTACCAGCAGCAATGCATCCAGACAATCTCTGGTTGCTTCAGGCTCTGCTGCCTTCCCCTGCCTGCCCTGCCCCCAGCTGCTGCCTCCCATCCACTTCCTGCAGAACCTCTTGCTCCAAGCTGATTGCAAATGGATGGGAAGTTATGGTTGGGATGGATCCCACCATCCCAAGGCTTGTGAGCCCCTGAGGAAGGAGAAGCCAGCAAGAAATCCCACTGGCAGAACAAGTCCCCACTTGACTGATCTGCATGGAGCAGGATTTAGCCCACCTTCCATCTAGCAATGGGTTGGTTTTTCTTTCCCCTTCTCTCCTTCCCTGAGCACAGCATCAGCTTGGCTGGAAAAGGTCTTCAGGATCCCAGAGTCCAACTCTTACACTGCCACTGCCAAGTCCTTCCCTAAGCCACATCCCTAACCACCTGTGTCCCAACTTTTCTCCCAGTTGGGAAGGAAACACCCAGGCTCTCACAGTTCTCCCTCTGTCCTCACAGTCCTGAATTCTCCTTGAATAAACATGGATAAACAGCTCGTCCCAGGAAAAAAACTCCTCTTCATGCAGCATCCAGCCACAACGAAGCTGAAGAGGTCTGAGAGCAGTTACACACTCAGAATCCACACAGTTCCATAGGGAATGAGTCTTTCTGGAGGGTTTTCCTGAAGCAGTTCAATGGCAGCTGAAGAAAGAGCAGTAAGTGACTGCAATGCATCAGCTTGTGCTGGGGGGAACCCCAACATGACTCAGGGGAAAGGATGACTACTCTGTATCATAAGAAAAGACATGACAAATACCATTCCCTGGATCTGAAAGATCTCAGGATGAAGTCAGCTTGCCCCAAGTGAAACACACCCCAGTGGAGATATTTGGAAAGATTTTCAGAGCCAAACTTACTGCCTGGGGACACTCTGTACTGATTAGGTACAATTAAAACTGCTTCAAGAGCACTAATGCATTTGTCATGCTCTGAGGAGTGTCATCTCCTCCCAGATCCATCATCTTGGGTCCAGGATTTATGAGGAGGGGATGAGTAACTCCAGCAGGCTCAGTGAGGACTTCCCTGAAGAGCATCCTGCAGAAAGATGCTCTGCCCTGTCACTAGTGATCCTCCCATCTCCTGTGCCCTCTGAAATTATTTTTTTTTGTGGGTATTATTGAGTAGAGAGTGTGTGATGGTTGTGTTTGGCTCTGATTGGGTTTTTGGTGGGGTTTTTTCTGTGTACGGTTGGACTCTGAGCTCAGAGATCCTTTCCAACCATGACTCTTCTGTGACTCTGTAATTGCTAAGGCTGAAGAACAAGATCTTGAAGTCCCATCTCTCCTTCTGAGGGTGTCACTGAGCTTGATAGGTTGGGCCTGGATGCCTGGCAGCTTGTGCACATCATTAGGGTGTTAAAAACAATTAAAACCCCCATAAAATACATTTCTACTCCACAAATTAAAAACGAGTCCCACATTTTATACTCTGTTACCTTCGTGTGCACAGAAACCTGAGATGTCTCAGGACAAGAAAGTTCATTTTCCAGACATCCTTCTAGATTTTTTTTTTTTTAATGAGACTTAAAATTCTGTTCATGAACTCCCTGTTGTGCAATGGGGACAAGAGCAGAAGAAGGCACCAGGAAGCAAGTTCACAACTGCCTTCCTTAGCAAACCCTCCAAAAGCTGAGCATATCCCTTTGTTAATGCTAAATAAGATAATCCATTATTAGAAGTAAAGCCCAAAGTGGGAAGACCTGATTGGTTTTTGAACTTTCCCAATGCAGCAAAATAATTTTGTTTACATGAGATTTGGGGGTTTGTTCTGGCTAATGTGACCTTGTGGCTAAAGGAGGTAAAAAACCCTCCTGTGATATGTGTAAATACATGAGGACTCCTCATGAGTACATGAGGGCTCCTCCTCCTCCAGCAGGAAAAAGCAAAACAAAGCTGGAATTGTTCTGGGGCTTGTTTGAACTCCTGAAAATTGATTTCAGCAGCGAGGAGCCTGTGCTTGCCTGGTTCATCCTCTCTGCCTGCCAACCTGCAGCAGTTTTGTCTCCGTTGATAAGGGAATTTTTAATTATTGCAATTATCATTTGAAAATTGGGTTCCTGCCACAGACAATTGAAATTAGATTCTGTGACTTTTTATCTTTGTTAATGTCTTTTAATCTGAGGTTTCATTTCCTATCAGCAATAAAATACGTGTGTGCGTGCACACGTGTGCTCGGTTCAGGCATCAGGAGCATCCCACATGCTGGACAGGTTTTACAGCAGAGAGGACTGGGATCAGCAGCTCATTTAATCTCTTAGGAACCAAGGAAATCTCACCCTGTCATTCCTGCATCAAGTCACCTTCCAGAAAAAAACACCCAAAAGGAGTTTGGGGGATGGAGCTTGGCCAGGAGATGGGAACTTCACATATCACCGAGTCTTTAACTTGGAGTCACTCCTGTTGTGCAGCATGGAGGATACCCAGCCCACAGGGGAAGAAGGGACAGGGAAGTTTGGATCCCATTCTGGTCAGACTTTGGTCTTTTTCTGCTGGCACTGCTGACAAAGCTGCCCCACAGCTTGGAAACAAAGAGTTTTTTCACCAGGAATAGGACTGAGACCCAGCAATTTGTTTGACCCAAATACACCTCAGAGTATCAGAGAATCAAGAGTGGTTTGGGTGGGAAGGGACCTTAAAGCTCCCCCAGTGCCACCCCTGCCATGGTCAGGGACACCTCCCCCAGCCTAGGGTGCTCCAAGCCCCATCCAACCTTGGACACTGCCAGGGATGGGGCAGCCACAGCTTCTGGGGGAACCTGGGGCTCAGCATCCTCACCCCAAACAATTCCTTCCTCATGTCCAACCTCAGTCTCCCCTCTGCCAGTTTAAAGCCATAACCCCTCATCTCATCTCATCACTCCAG
This sequence comes from Calypte anna, assembly GCF_003957555.1. NCBI lineage: Eukaryota > Metazoa > Chordata > Aves > Apodiformes > Trochilidae > Calypte > Calypte anna. Next base: position 5,086,741 of record NC_044268.1, read on the forward strand.
GCCCTTGTGCAAAGTTCCCCCCCAGATTTTTCTGGGGCACCTTCAGGCACTGCAGGGTGCTCTGAGGTCTCCCTGCAGCCTTCTCCAGGCTGAACAAGGAGTAGGTGAGAAACAAGCATCTGAACTGCAAAAACCCCCACAGAAGTTGGCATGGAGCTAGGGACAGCATCCACAGTGCTGCTGCTGCCATGTCCCTGCACCTGCCCTTCTTTCCACAGTGTTTTTCAGCTCCAAACCCAGCACTGCTGGCTGGCTTCAGTATCCAGGAGAGGGAGGTCTGCCCCCAGATCTCCATCCCAGCTCTAAATCCACCACTGTCAGCTGCTCTGTTTGGGCAGAAACTCAGCTGGCAACTTCAATGAGGATTTGCCAGCAAACCCTCCTGGTCTTAGAGCTGCTGAATGCAGCCAGGAAAAACAGCTTAAGCTTCTTCCTTTTTTTTTTTTTTTCCCCATATTCCTCTGGGTCTTTCAGCCTGCCCAGTTGCCCAAGGCTGTCCTCTCTCAGGCTCCATGTGCTCACCATTATTTATTGCAGGAAGGCAGGAGATCCATCAGCCCCAAGGCAGGAGTGGCTCCCAACCCTTTCCCTTGCCTTATCCTGCAGGACATGGTTTAACCCCTGCAGACCTGGCCCAGAGCTTGCCAAGGGCAAGAGAATGATGGTGTTGGGTGTCCTGACTCCTCTTACACCTCTTCAGGCTCCTCATCTCAGTCCACAAAACCCAAGGCTGGACAAAGCCAGAAGAAACTGCAGACACACGTCCAAGAGGCTCTGGGGAATTGTTCCCAAGGACAGGGAAGTCTCCTCATGCTTTGCTGCTGCTCCATGGAACAGGAGCCCAGTGCCCAGCTGGCCCCTCTCCCAGCCAAGGGAATTCCTTCAGGATTTCAGCCAGGCCTTGGATGAGGAAGCTCTGAGAATGATGCCAAAAGACTCACATAATAAACCCATCTTTTTCTCCCACCCCTCACCTTCTCCTCTGTAGATTTTACCCTCTTTTCTTCTTCCCTGAAGCTTCACAAAGATCAGGGCTTTGGAGCATGAAGAACAGGCAGAGCCTCAGGCTGAGCCACGATCCCCAGAACCTCACAGCCAGGCTGGGATCACAAACCTCCCCCTGGTTCTAAAATTGTCTTGATTTCACCCCTTCTGCTCAAGAGATGTGGCAGGGGGACCTGGCTACAATTGCTGAGCCTCTTTTACCTTCCCACCAGTGCTTTTCTGTTTCCAGTAGGATGCAGTCCTGGTGCAGAAGAAACAAGTCTCCAAAGATGAGAGGAAGTGGGTTGAGAAGATAAGAAAGGAACTTTGGAGCAACATTACTGCACGGGCACACATGTGCTCTGCTTTATAAGAACTTTTTAAATCCAAGGAAGAATCGAGGAGGAAAATAGCTTAAAAAAATTATTTGGGTTTGTTTTCTTTTTTTTTTTAAATCAAAGTTTTCAGCCTCTTCTATTTGTTATATGCCATATCAGGGAGTTCATTCAAAGCAACCCTGCACTCTTAGAAGCAGGGAAATAAACCTTCCTGGTTTAATCTGCCTGCTCTGCAATGGAAATAATCAGATCCTGCCTTTTGCATAGACAGATTTTTAATTACCTCTGAAACTTGCCTGGTCCCATATGAGCAGCTTTTCAAAAGCAATCTATTAACAAACAATAACCCTGCTGCTTGCTGCCTGGTACAAAGCAGATGCTATCGCTGCCTCTGCAAACGCCTCCTCCTCCTCCTCCTCCTGCTCCCCCATTCCTGCTCCAACACTGAGCAATTCAGCAGCTCTGGGGGAGGGATTTCTGAGTCTGGACCCTCTCTTCTTCTAAAGAGAGGATCTGCTGGAGCCAACCTGGTGGCCAAAGTGGGAGCAGGACATCAGACAGCCCCGGGGTGTGATTCCCACCTCTGATTTTCAGCAGGAGATGGGACAGAGAGGGGAGGAGGATGGCACTGGTGGCTCTGGGACTGCCAAGGTGGGAGCTGCTGGTATCTGCTGCTCAAGAGGAGACTGGTTTCAGGGGTCCTGGAACCTCTGAAGTTCCATAGAGGAGGGCCAGGAGGATTTGCACTTTTATCCCTACCAAAGCAAAGGACATGGATGTTCTGGAAGTCATGAGCAGGCAAAGCTGCCAAAAGGCAGGACTGAGGTGTCCCTGGCAAGGTGCAGCCACCAGTAAAAGAGACAAAACAGCCTGGGAGGGCAAGTCCCTGACCTTTGAAAAGAAACCAAAACATTCAGAAGACCCCACAGGTTAGGTATGAAACAACACCAAAAGCAAGGAGACCTCAGCTTTGAAGCCCAGCAGCTCTGCAGGTTGCATCACAGCCCAGCCCTGCCCCAGCCCTCCTCAGATGCTCTGCAGGTGCTCTGCTTGTCCCTGCAAGCTGTGGGACTCCTGAAGATGTCCCCAGGAACTCCCAGCAGAGACCAAGGGCCCACAGCTCCCAGCACAGTGCAAAACACTCAATGAAAAAAAAGCCACCCAACAGCTGCTGACATTCTGAAACACCAGGCACTTCCCAGCTGCTTCTTCTGGGGACAATCCCATGTCCTGGGCCATGGATGGAGCTGAACATCTCCAGTCCCTGGGGCCATCCCATCTAAATGCAAAAAGCCCACATAGATGAAGAGCACAGGTTCTCCAGCACGTTTCCAGGTGGGTATTCCACAACCCATACTTTTTGCCTGGCAGTGCCTACTCAGAGCCAGATTTCTTATTTTTGGTCTAATAAACTCTGAAAACAAGCCCCCAGCCCTTCCTGCCAGCTCACACAGGGGGAACAGAGATCACCCCCCCCAGAAAACACAAAGGACCCATAGGAGTGGGGCAGTTCTGGAGCTGGCAGATGGTAGGACCATGTCTGGAACAGCCCCTTCCACTGAGCTCTTGCTCCAGAAAGATGCAGGAGCAGCTTTTTCCCTTCCTTTTATTGAAAAAAAAAAAAAAAAGAAAAAAAGCAGCATTTCAATCATCAGTCTTTCATACTGAATGCACACCTGCCTTAGACCTCTTGCCACATTCATAGACCACATTCATCATTTCCATTCCAGAAGCTGAAGAGCCCCAAATGAAGTTCCCTTATTGCACCATTAACCTCCTCGTGTATCAACTACTTCCAACCAACCTGCACTGAACCTTTCCCAGCCCACACTCCCCAAACACCCAGCTTCCTCCCAACAAACAAACTCCACCCCAACCAAGAACATCCATTTTTCTTCTCCCAAATCTGCAACCCCACCCAACCTCTTTCCCTCCCTTTCTCACCAAGAGATGAAAAGCACAGAAATGACCTTCAGACCTCCCCGCTGAGCCTGGATCCCCAGCTTCTCCTCCACCAGCTGCCTCTGCCTCCATCCAACATCATTACAGAGCCCAGCAAGCCTTTATTTGGTCTCATTAAGCAAGACTAACAAGGCACAGATGGAGTGGGGTTGCTGATGGCACAGGGCTGGCTGCTTCTTGTCCCCTTGGCCCAGGGAAGGACAAGCTGCAGAGCTCCACCAGCCCCCCCAGGGACACTGCTCTGCAGTGGGAACAATGAAAGGGGCTGGAAAAGCCAGGATGCTTTGGCATCCTGCCCTGGCCATGGAAATGTTAAAAGTGTGAGCAAAGCTTAGGGTTTTAACCTATGGAGGTGGTTTAACCCTGGCCTGGCTCTTGCTGGGAACTGCTAAAATAGGGGCAAGAAATGGAAGGCTGCACTTGCTCCAGCTCTCCAGAAAAATGGGACCTATGAGGTTTTTTTTCTTCTTTTTAATAATAATAATAATAAAATCCCCCCAGGACAGCAAGTTCTAGCACCTATCACCTTCAGAATGCAGCAATTCTTTGGAAAAATGAGCAAGCAGCCACTAAATCCCTGCCTTCCAGCACCTTTCCTGCTGGCCCCTGATTAGTAATTAAAAGCAGGAGGTCAGGGACCTGGGCTCGGCTTGAAAAATGTTTCCTCGGTACTGAAAACCTGACAGGCCCCAACGGGGGAAACAAAAGGCAAAGAACAATCTGATCCAGCCCCTGGCAACAAATAAATCACCCCAAGCAGGCGCTGCACCGGCTGCTCCCCTGCCCCCTGCAGCCACTGAGATGCCCATGGTCCCAATCAATGGGGTCTTGTTAGGATGCTGGTGACAAGGAGCACACGAGGAGGGATGTGCTGGCTGCCCCTCAGGCAGCAGAACACTCTCATGCTTTTTGGGCTGTCTGCCCACGCTGGGATCTGGGAGTTCTCTTGGGTTTTATAACTCTCCTGTGGAAGGGAAAGGTGTCAGGAAGGTTTGGAGGTGCCTGGAAGAGCATCCCCAAAGCTGGATGGGGCTTGGAGTCACCTGGTTTAGTAGGAGGTGTCCCTGCCCATGCAGGGGGGTTGGAACTCGATGATCTGTAAGGTCCCTTCCAACCCATTCTGTGATTCCATGATCTTCCCAATAGTTTTCTCTCTGCATCCTTTGCATCCGGACTTTCAGCTGGTGCAGACTGGAAGTTCCTGCTGCAGTTCCAGCAGCTCAGGAAAAAGTTCCCTGAACCTCTCCAGGAGTTTTTGTGGCCCTGGAGGAGCAGAGCTGGGACTGAGGAAAGGGAAAGGAGGGTGGCAGCCTGGCTAGGTGTTAATGAGAAAGTGATTCCTCTCTCCAGGGTGTCCTTGTGCTTCCCAGAAAGTCAAAGAGCAGAATTTCTGAATATTTAATACAGCTTCTTAATTAAGAAAAGGGTAAAATACCTGACAGGGACCAACCCTCAGTGCAAGCTCAAGGCCAAAGCTTTAAATACAGGGTAATCACTCAGCAAGGAAGCAGGGGGTAGCTGATTAAAAGGGGTGGCTTCCCAGTTGGGTCTGTTTGGATCAGAGAAACAGATCCCACAGAGCCCCTTCTGCCCTCCCGACAGATGTGACACTCACCACCTGCCTGTAAACTGAAAGGATTCAGGATTTTACAAGTGTTTTTTACCTTATCCTGTCCTACAAATGCTGAAAATTTAAAGCAAAGCTCCAAAAGTGAAAACTCTTACACAGTAATTTAAAAAAAAAAAAAAGAAAAAAAAAGAAAAAAAAACCCCTCCCTGTCTGGTTCTCACAGAAACATTTCAGGTTGGTCATTTCCAAGGTTTCATTTCCATTTCAATCTTTCTTTTTGTCCTGTAGCTGAACTTATATTTCAAAGCCAAAAGCAAATTTGAAGCCAAATAAAATAGTGAAATAGTTCCATTTCCAGCAGTCACGGGGACCTACTGAGAATTTTCAAAACTTTTCTCCATTTCCCCCACAAATGTAAAATCAGCTGAAATTGGTCCTTCACCCTGAAATAGTCTGACTTTGATGAATCAACACGTTATGATGAAATTATTTTCTTTCTTTTTGGCAAATGACTCCTCGGCAGATTTATTTCTCCCATGGAATGTGCTGGAAGGACCAAAGAAGGACCAAGAGGATGAGCAGGGGGCTCCTATGAAGAGAGACTGAGAGAGTTGGGGTTGTTCACTTTGGAGAAGACTCCAAGGAGACCTCAGTGTGGTCTTCCAGTACCTCAAAGGAATCTACAAGAAAGCTGGGGAGCGACTTTTTAGGGTGTAGAGGAGTGTCAGGACTAGGGGGAATGGATTCAGACTTGAAGTAGGTAGATTTAGATTGGATTTTAGGAAGAAAAATTCTTCCCCATGAGGGTGTTGAGATCCTGGCACAGGTTGCCCAGAGAGGTGGTGGGAGCCCCATCCATCCCTGGGAGTTTTTAAGGCCAGGCTGGATGGGGCTCTGAGCATCCTGAGCTGGTGGGAGGGGTCCCTGCCCATGGGAGGTTGGAACTGGGTGAGCTTAAAGGTCCCTCCCAACCCAACCCATTCTATGATTTTATTATTCATATCCCACACAGCAGCAGGAGACACCATGGTCTGTGGGGCTGGCTGGGATTGGAGGGACCCAGCTGCTTTTCCCACTTCTCCCTCTTTTCTGTGCCACCTCTCCTCATCTTCACCTGCACAGCCCTGGCAAGAAGTGATGGGGATCCTGACACCCCAGTGCTCACCTGCAGCTCAGTCCCTGGACACCGGCAGACTCCTCCCTGCACCCAAGTGAAAAGCACCTCATTAAAGCCATGGGCTCATGAATTAGTAGCCCATTTGGCAATGCCACTGGTGGAGAAGCCACAGGGGTTGGTTCTGAAGTTCAGCTGCAGGTGGTGGCATCTTTCACATGCTCCCCATCCTCCCCATCCTTCCCATCCTCCCCATCCTTCTCATCCTCCCCATCCTTCCCATCCTCTCCATCCTCCACATCCTCCCCATACTCCCCATCCTTCCCATCCTCCTCATCCTCCCCATTCTCCCCATTCTCCCCATCCTCCCCATCCTTCCCATTCTCCCATCCTCCCCAAGGCTCCAGGCAGCAGCAGGTACTGCAGTCGCTTGGTTTTCTCTCCTCTCCCCTCTTGCCAGGGAGGTTGGGAAACCCTGGGGCAGAAAAGTTGGGCTGCGAAGGCCCCCAGAAACAGAAGCAACCTTTGTCCACCTGGCCAAGGATCTGCTGAGGAAAAGCTGGCAAATCCAGGGCTTGATCAATTTGCATGAGGAGCAGTGGGGGAGCCAACTGGTACCATTAAGGGAAACATCAGGAGCTCAAAGCTTGGTGTGGTTGTTTCCTCCTAGCAGCAGGAGCACCCAGGGGGCTTCAAAATGTCCTTGAACTTGGGGAATAAAAGGAGGAAGGAGAAGGAGCTGGGGGGGAATAAAATAACATCGTGCTCAGTGCTGCAAGAACACTGTCAGGTGGTTGGGAAAAAAAAGAAAAAGATAGGAAGGAGCCTAAATGTGCCTTTTTGTTATAAGCAGCAGTGCCTAGTCGACCTTGCCTGATTCCAGCAAGGCTGGAAAACAGAGATGGGAAGATATGCAACCTCGTGAGCCAGCCCTCCCCGCCTGGAATTGAAATGATGCCATTAGTATGCAGGCTCTTTGCATGTGTTTAAATGTGGATTAAAAATGCATTAATTGGTCTCGTTTTAACAAGCTCTTCTCTTTGTATATCAAATATTTGAAAGATTTGGTATTATCACCTCTTGTCTGGGCTGGAATTGAAGAGGAGAAAAGAAATGTAATTGAGGACTTAAGGAGTGTCTCCTGTTTGCTCAGCACAGGGCTAGCTCGGGGGAAAATGACTTTGATAAGTATATGAACAACATCCAGAGGCAACACAAGTTGGCAAAGGAGGGCTGAGATCCAAGCAGAGGCATTTCTGGCAAGGTAAGTTGCTTTCCAGTGAGTGCTGTAGCCGAAGAACTGCTGGAGCTGCTTGTCCCATCCATCCTGTGCCTCACAAGTGCCAGCATGAAGGAAAGCTCTGCTCTGGCTGCTAAGATGTTAGCTCAGGATCTGAAAAGCACAATTCAGCTCTTTCCTTGGCTGCAGATCCCATCCTGACCTTGGGCAGGTCACTCTGACCAGGTCTGGACTTCTTCTTGGATTGACCTCCTACAGATCTTGGTGTAGACCAGGAGATGCTCAGACTTGCCAGCAGCAACCAGAACTCAGGGTGTGACCCACATGGAAAAGTGTGACCAGAAACCACTCCAACAAGCTCAGCTGCGATGTTCTAGAGAGCTCTAGGAAGCCTTGGAGACTTCATCAGGTTCACATCTGTCTGAAAATGCTCAGCTCCATCAGCTCAGATGTGAGCCTCCCACAGATGGCTCAGCTGAATGAGGAGATTGTCCAAGGAATGTGTCCCAGTCACAGGAGACACACAAAACAAGGCTGACAGGAAGGTTCTGATCTCCACATCCCCAGCCCAGGGTTATCTCCAGAAGGGATCAGAGTCTGCAGAGAATGGGAGCATCATCAGGCTCATCCCAGAACTTGAGTTTCAGCTGTGCCCCTCATGTACCTGGTGTGGCTGTTCTTCTTGTCCACTGAAAACCCTCAGTGCTTCTTCTCTTACTAAATCGGGTTCCAAAATCACCTGAGAAGAACAAAGTTCATCCTAAGGAGGCCTGGAGAGATTTGGATTTAAAAGCTGACCAGACCCTTAACAAAATGATCTCAGGCACTGAGCATTCCCAAGGCTGGAACCTTCCAATGGTTTTCACTCCCAGACACACTCACTGCTTCTCCTCTCTTTTCATCTCCAAAGGAAAAAGCAAAAGCCACCACCCCGAAATCTGGACACTGGAGGGATGTGGCCAAGGACCTTCCATGAGTCCAATGGGACTTGGAACAGAGTCCAAGGCACCCCTGAATCCCTTCCTCCATCCTCAGCTGGGTGCCAGCTGTGACATCAATCCAGGTCTCTTTTCTTGGAGGGCACCAAAACTGAGCCAAGAAAACCCCCAAACAACCAAACCACCTAATGAAAGAAGAAGAATTTCCTTAAGAACTTTCACTGGGAAACCTCACCTTGAGAGCTGGTGCTGGCAATGGGAAATTCTGCAGAGGTTTTGCAGGGAAAGACTGAGTTAAAAAACTGGATGAAGAAATGATCTGAGCCTCTAAATCTGAGTTTCATCCCCTGATAACTAGAGCACCTCTCAGCATTGCCATAAACACAGGGCTGGGGTTTCCTCCTCATTAAGCAGCTCCTAAGCATCAAGCTCCATGCTTCCAGGAGCTGCTGGAAGAAGAGGTCCAGCAATCAGCATAAAAACTTGCTGAGCTGGGATCTGCACGTTTTTATCTTCCTTTTAACCACAGGAACACACTTTGCAGATAACCCCTGCTTCCTACCAGGCTAGAAAAAAAACCTCAGCAACCAACAGCTAACCCAAAACATAAAATAAAACTCAGGATGTGCAGGGCAGAAAAATATTCCCATGATTTTTGGAAGGCTCCAGTGATGCTGCACATGGCTGGGTGCCCTGCCAGGTCTCTGCTGGCTCCAAAAGGTCTGGAGAGCTGTCAGAGCTCTGCAGAAACCCTGTCCTTGGCTGGGGTTTGGGTAGGTTTGGAGGCTGATAGCCCCTGATATCACTGCCAGGATCCAAATGCCCAATTTCTAACAAAATTAAAGTGAACTCAGTGGTCCAGCTTTCCTCTGCAGCACTGAAAACTCTCAGCCTGGGATCAGATTTGAGTCACAGATGTTTGGTACCTTTGCAGAATTTTCTTTTCAGCTGCAAGCTGGAATATTTCCAGACAAACTTTCTGTAAAATTCACTCCAAACCCCATGTGGGAATCCAGGCTCATATAAAATGCTACAAACTTCTTGCTAGTTCCTAAGCTGGAGGCATTCTTTTCTTTCAAAACCAAGAAAGAGCTGGGGATTGCATTTTCTCTCTATTCCCTATTTACTTACCCTACTTTGTCCTAACACCCAAGCCCCATGAAAAGCCCTGGGGAGACTGGAGGGGTCTGGGACACCCATCTTGCACCTGGGAACTGCAGCAGAAATTCCTTGCTTCCAGCTGGAAGAAGAGCAGAGATGTCTGAGGTCTGGAGTCCCAGATCAAAGGCTGCAGAAATCTGTCTAGGGTCAGGGTACAGCATGAAACAGGGGTTGTAACCACCTTACATCACCCTTTCTCCAGCTTGGAGCCTTCCAAGGACATTACCCACCTCCTGGGATTATTTGATTGCCTTCCAAAAACATTAAAAAAAAAAAAAAAACCACCAACGTGGGGGGAAAAAGTAAAGCTTGGGGTTTTTTGTTCCTTTTTTTTTTTTTTTGATGAGACAGATTTCCAGTACAATGTGTTTTCCAGTTTGGGTGTTGATCCTCAGTGTGCTGTGAAACAGAGAAGACACTTTCTGTGGCTCAGAAAACAAAGAGAGATCTGGGAAGGGATAGAAACCCAGCAGGGCTTGCACAGAAATCCGTGCTCAGAGCTCTGCTTCCCTGCACAGGAGATGAAATCATAGCAGCATACACTTATTTACTTTTAAAACCCATCAATAATAAGAGATGTAGAGCTGAACCCTGGGCTCTTCTCACAGGCACTTAAAAATGAAATGAATCTTGAGAAGAAACAGAAACATGGAGAGATGTGTACATAAGCAGGGTGAGCAAGCTGCAGTACAAAACAAATGGAATTATCTCTGTTTCTTTAAACCACCTTCAGGAATAGTTGCTGGTATTAGCAATTTCTAGCCTAGAGAGCTGCAATCAATCACAACCCCAGCTCTGAGTTATTTATCATCACAGCTGGGAAAACTGAGGCAGGAAAAAGGGCTGATGAGAGGACACAGATGGCATCACCTCTGCTCCATGGGTACCCAGCTCCTCTACCCCTGGCCTGGGCATCTCCACTTTGCTTTGGTTCCAATCATTCCCCACATCCCAGAAAATCTCTCTGGGGAAGAGTTTTCTTTCCCAGAGAACCTTTGGTTGCAGCAGTGCACGTGAGCAGGGATTCAAATCAGTCATCAACTTCCCACTGAGTTCAAAACACCTCTTTCACCATTTTAAATGATTTTTAAATGGATGCAATCCACTCGGTCTTCCAGCTGAAATAACTTCTGTATTATCCCCCAAGCCTCAATTCCTTCCTCCCACCCCTCACCCCCCTCCCCACCCTTTTACTCTCTGCTCACTTCAGATAATTCGATGGGAATTTATTTGAAAAGAGGTTGGTGGGTCACAAATGAAGCAAAATGCTGACAGCAGGAGTTCCTAACCCATTGAAAGGCAGGGAGCCAGATTTAGGGAGCTGTGGGATAGTTCTCATTAGGCTGCCTGAAAATATTCCATCTCACCAGAGGGTATTTGGGGGCTTCTTTTTTTTTTTTTTTTTTTCTTTCCCCATAAGAATCGATTTTTTTCTGATTAAATGCTATTTGTACAAAAATGTGTCTTTTCCCTCATCTTGCTGGAAAGCAATCAAATGCCTGCACAGGAAAGCTGGGACTGGCCCCAGCCATGGGCCTGCCTGGAGGCTCTGCCAAGGAAAGGCTCTTCTGGGAAGTGTAGTTTGATTTAAGAAATCAAAGGTGCTGCAAGGAAGGGTGGAGGCACCTGGAGCCAAACTGTGCCTCCTGGGCAGCATTTCCCCATTCAGCTCCTCTGCTTTGTGGCTGCAAAGAAAAGCAGCTTCTGAGTTGAACCCAAGGAATGTTCTCTCATCCTTGATGAAAGATTCATGGAGTTTGGGTGGCAGCTTTGTTTCTGGTGAAGCTTCCCCCTGATCCTTGCTTCTTCCTCCAGAAAACCCAATGCCTGGGTGGGCTCATCCCTCCCCAGTGTCACCAAGATGCCAGAGGAGCTTAATAAAAAATAGAGCTGGGGACAGAATAATAATAATAATAATAATAATAATAATAATAATAATAATAATAATAATAATAATAATAATAATAATAATAATAATAATAATAATAAAAGAAGGCTGGGGACAGACTCTTCAAGAGGACCTGCAGTGATAGGACCCAAGGTGATGGTTTGAAACTAGAAGAGGGAAGACTCAGACTCAATAGAAGGAAGAAATTTTTTACCCTGGGGTTGGTGAGACCCTGGCCCAGGTTGCCCAGAGAGGTGGGAGATGCCCCAGCCCTTGTGGGAACATTCCAGGGCTCTGGTAAAGATGTCCCTGCTCACTGCAGGGGGGTTGGACCAGGGGACTTTGAACCCATTTAATCCATCCATTCTTGGATGCTGGGATCCTTTTTTTGGACCATCTTTTTCTCAAAGCCAGCAAGTGCCCACTGCATGGATCCAAACTGTGGATTTTGTCACTCCTGATGGGTTCCCAGCCCTTTTCTGGGAGAACCCCAGCCTCTCAGGGGTTTATGTGCCCTGCACAGGGTTACTTCAACCCTTAAGACACTGAACTGCAATTGAGCTGTTGGGGTTTAAACCAAAAAGCAGCAAATTTTGGGTACCTGCCATCTGCATTAGCTGGGCTGCCTCCCTCCCTCCAGCAGAAAAACTTCATTTTCTCCATTCCTTGAGGTCCCCTCCAGCCCTGCAGCTCCTTCAGTGCTCTGCTAATGACTTCTCATTGTCAGAAGCTCCAAAAAGGTCCTGTAGTTTAATTAACCCAGAAAACCAGCACAGTCCAGGCCACCTAAATCTGACCTTTGCAGCTCCTGAAATGGCTTTAATTACACAGAGCTTGTTGGGGAGAGTCTTTCCATGGCATCTCTTCTGAGTTTGCCAAAGCTCTTTGGGATCCTCCCTGCTTCAGTTCACAACAAAACCCCTGCCTGGATCCTGTCCTGCCTCAAGCCAGGCCAACAATCCCCAGGGGTGTTTTCCCACAGCTAAATTTTATTTACCTTCCAAGAAATCTGCTCCTGGAAGTGAGCTTGAAAACCCTACAAGAGGGAACATTTTGGGGAGGTGGACATCCTGAACAAGACCCTTCAGAGGAACATCCCTGTCTGCTTTCAGCTGAGGACATCTGGGACACCTTGGCTCAGGATGACTTCAGGCAGAGGAACAGGGGTTAAACTGCATGAAAAGGGTTAAAATGCACAAAGCAGAGTCATTTTTTTTGGGGGGAAAAGAAGTTCTGTGGCTCCCTCTCTAGATGGAAAAGGGAAAATAAAGTTGTGTTCCTGCTGCCTGTTTAAGAGCTTGCTTACATGGAGAAATTAATCCCAAATTAACTAGTGGTGTGAATTGCAAGTGGATTAGTTAAATTGCATTAAACCCAGGTCTGGATACTTGCATTTAAAATTAAAGGGGCCTTAATTCAATTTGGCTCAAGTCACTTCAAAAGTGAATTAAGTAAAACTTAATTATGGACCCTTTAATTCCAAACAAGTGTGTCTACACAGGTTGTTTAATGTCTTTTCATTTATCTCTTTTGGGAATTAATCTTGGTGAGCTTTTCCAAATCTCCCCATGGCAGACAGACCCTTCTTTGTAAAGTTAAAAAACTTCCCATTCCCTCTGAAAAGTGGGGGGGAAAAAAAAAAAGAAAAACAAGAAAACAAAAGAATAAGACAAGTGACTTCTGTCTCCAGCCAGACAAAATGATGATGCAGGGTTTGCCCTTCCCTCTGCTCCAACTTTGGGTCCTCAAAAGCCATTTTCTGCTGAAATTCCTACCAGCTCCCATCACCATTTCCGATCACTCTCTTCCCCAGAGCCACCAGAAAGTCCCAGGCTGCTCCACTGGCA